>NW_024729991.1:0-14530 GCF_018991925.1 Homarus americanus | reverse complement strand
GGTCGTGGTTATTATAATCATGGTCGTGGTTGTTATAATCATGATGTGGTTGTTATAATCATAGTCGTGGATGGTATAATCCTAGTCTTGGTTGTTATAATCATAGTCGTGGTTGTTATAATCATAGTCGTTAATGTTATAATCATGGTCGTGGTTGTTATAATCATAGTCGTGGATGGTATAATCCTAGTCTTGATTGTTATAATCATAGTCGTGGTTGTTATAATCATGGTCGTGGATGTTATAATCATGGTCCTGGCTGTTATAATCATATTCGTTGTTGTTATAATCATTGGAGTTATTGTTACAATCATAGTCGTGGTTGCTATAATCATGGTCGTGGTTATGATCATGGTCGTTGTTGTTATAATCATGGTCGTTCGTGTTATAATCATCGTCGTGGTTTTTATAATCATAGTCGTGGATGGTATCATCCTAGTCTTGGTTGTTATAATCATAGTCGTGGCTGTTATAATCATGGTCCTGGCTGTTATAATCATAGTCGTGGTTGTTATAATCATGGTCGTGGATGTTATAATCATGGTCCTGGCTGTTATAATCATATTCGTTGTTGTTATAATCATGGGAGTTATTGTTACAATCATAGTCGTGGTTGCTATAATCATGGTCGTGGTTATGATCATGGTCGTTGTTTTTATAATCATGGTCGTGCGTGTTATAATCATCGTCGTGGTTTTTATAATCATAGTCGTGGATGGTATAATCCTAGTCTTGATTGTTATAATCATCGTCTTGGTTGTTATAATCATAGTCGTGGCTGTTATAATCATGGTCCTGGCTGTTATAATCATATTCGTTGTTGTTATAATCATGGGAGTGATTGTTACAATCATAGTCGTGGTTGCTATAATCATGGTCGTGGTTATGATCATGGTGTTTGTTGTTATAATCATGGTCGTGCGTGTTATAATCATCGTCGTGGTTTTTATAATCATAGTCGTGGTTGTTTTAATCATTGTCGTGGTTATGATCATAGTCGTGGTTGTTATAATCATGGTCGTGGTTGTTATAATTATGGGCGTGGCTGTTATAATCATGGTCGTGGTTGTTATAATTATGGCCGTGGTTGTTATAATAAAGGGCCGGGTTGTTATGACTGCTATCGTGGTCATTGGTAAATGATAGTTGTGGTTGTTATAATCATCGTGGTTGGGTTATGTCATGGTCGTGGTTGTTATAATCGTAGTCGTGGTTGATATAATCATTGTCGTGGTTTTATAATGAGGGTCGTGGTTGTTATAATCATGGTCGTGGTTATTACAATAATAGTCGTGGTTGTTATAATCATGGTCGTGGTTATGATCATGGTCGTTGTTGTTATAATCATGGTTGTGCGTGTTATAATCATCGTCGTGGTTGTTATAATCATAGTCGTAGTTGTTATAATCATTGTCGTTGTTATGATCATAGGCGTAGTTGTTATAATCATGGACGTGGGTGTTATAATCATCGTCGTGGTTGTTATAAATATGGTCGTGGTTGTTATAATCATGGTCGTGGTTGTTATGATCATGGTCGTGGTTGTTATAATGATAGTTGTGGTTGTTTTAATCTTGGTCGTGGTTGTTATAATCATGGTCGTGGTTGATATAATCGTAGTCGTGGTTGTTATAATCAATGTCGTGGTTTTATAATCATGGTCGAGGTTGTTACAATCATAGTCGTGGTTGTTATAATCATGGTCGTGGTTATGATCATGGTCGTAGTTTTTATAATCATGGTTGTGGGTGTTATAATCATCGTCGTGGTTGTTATAATCATGGTCGTGGTTGTTATGGGTCATTGGTCGCGGGTTTTATAATCATGGTCGTGGGTTGTTATAATCATGCTCGTGGTTAAGCTAGCAACCCATTGTCGTGGCGGTTGGCAACTGGCGGCCGGTTATAATCATGGTCGTGGTTGTTATAATCATGGGCGTGGTTGTTATAATCATGGTCGTGGTTGTTATAATTATGGTCGTGGTTGATATAATCATGGTCGTGGTTATGATCATGGTTGTAGTTGTTAAAATTATGGTCGTGGGTGTTATAATCATCGTCGCGGTTGTTATAATCATAGTCGTGGTTGTTATAATTATTGTCGTGGTTATGATCATAGTCGTGGTTGTTATAATCATGGTCGTGGTTGTTATAATCATGGTCGTGGTTATTATAATTATGGCCGTGGTTGTTATAATCATGGTCGTTGTTGTTATAATCATGGTCGTGGTTGTTATAATCATAGTCGTGGTTGTTATAATCATGGTCGTGGTTGTTATAATCATGGTCGCGGTTGTTATAATCATAGTCGTGGTTGTTATAATCATGGTCGTGGTTATTATAATCATGGTCGTGGTTGTTATAATCATGATGTGGTTGTTATAATCATAGTCGTGGATGGTATAATCCTAGTCTTGGTTGTTGTAATCATAGTCGTGGTTGTTATAATCATAGTCGTTAATGTTATAATCATGGTCGTGGTTGTTATAATCATAGTCGTGGATGGTATAATCCTAGTCTTGATTGTTATAATCATAGTCGTGGATGTTATAATCATGGTCGTGGATGTTATAATCATGGTCCTGGCTGTTATAATCATATTCGTTGTTGTTATAATCATGGGAGTTATTGTTACAATCATAGTCGTGGTTGCTATAATCATGGTCGTGGTTATGATCATGGTCGTTGTTGTTATAATCATGGTCGTGCGTGTTATAATCATCGTCGTGGTTTTTATAATCATAGTCGTGGATGGTATCATCCTAGTCTTGGTTGTTATAATCATAGTCGTGGCTGTTATAATCATGGTCCTGGCTGTTATAATCATAGTCGTGGTTGTTATAATCATGGTCGTGGATGTTATAATCATGGTCCTGGCTGTTATAATCATATTCGTTGTTGTTATAATCATGGGAGTTATTGTTACAATCATAGTCGTGGTTGCTATAATCATGGTCGTGGTTATGATCATGGTCGTTGTTTTTATAATCATGGTCGTGCGTGTTATAATCATCGTCGTGGTTTTTATAATCATAGTCGTGGATGGTATAATCCTAGTCTTGATTGTTATAATCATCGTCTTGGTTGTTATAATCATAGTCGTGGCTGTTATAATCATGGTCCTGGCTGTTATAATCATATTCGTTGTTGTTATAATCATGGGAGTGATTGTTACAATCATAGTCGTGGTTGCTATAATCATGGTCGTGGTTATGATCATGGTGTTTGTTGTTATAATCATGGTCGTGCGTGTTATAATCATCGTCGTGGTTTTTATAATCATAGTCGTGGTTGTTTTAATCATTGTCGTGGTTATGACTACAGTCGTGGCTGTTATAATCATGGTCGTGGTTGTTATACTGCGGGGCGTGGCTGTTATAATCATGGTCGCGGTTGTTATACCATGGTCACGTGGTTGTTATAATCATGGTCGTGGTTATGATCGCGGGTGTAGTTGTTACAATTATGGTCGCAAGTGTTAAAACTCGCGAAGTGGTTGTTATAATCATGGTCGTCGTTGTTATAATTGGCGGTCGTGGTTGTTGGCAACTGGCGGTCGTGGTTGTTATGACTGGCGGTCGCGGTTGCTTTAATGACAGTTGCGGTTGCTATAATCTTGGTCGGTTGTTATAACCGCGGTCGTGGGTTTTTCGTTATAATCGTGTAGTCGTGGTTGTTATAATCATTGTCGTGGCTTTTATAATCATGGTCGTGGTTGTTATAACTGGCGGTCGTGGTTGTTACAATCATGGTCGTGGTTGTTATAATCATGGTCGTGGTTATGATCATGGTCGTAGTTTTTATAATCATGGTCGTGGGTGTTATAATCATATTCGTGGTTATTATAATCAATGTCGTGGTTGTTATAATCATAGTCGTGGTTGTTATAATCATGGTCGTGGTTGTTACAATCATAGTCGTGGTTGTTATAATCATGGTCATGGTTATGATCATGGTCGTTGTTGTTATAATCATAGTCGTGGTTTTATAATCATGGTCGTGGTTTTTATAATCATTCTCGTGGTTGTTATAATCATAGTCGTGGTTGTTATAATCATGGTCGTGGTTATAATCATAGTCGTGGATGTTATAATCATAGTCGTCGTTGTTATAATCATAGTCGTTAATGTTATAATCATGGTCCTGGCTGTTATAATCATATTCGTGGTTGTTATAATCATGGTAGTGAATGTTACAATCATAGTCGTGGTTGATATAATCATGGTCGTGGTTATGATCATGGTCGTTGTTGTTATAATCAAGTTCGTGCGTGTTATAATCATCGTCGTGGTTGTTATAATCATAGTCGTGGTTGTTATAATCATTGTCATGGTTATGATCATAGTCGTGGATGTTATAATCATGGTCGTGGTTGTTATAATCATGGGCGTGGTTGTTATAATCATGGTCGTGGTTGTTATATTTATGGTCGTGGTTGTTATAATCATGGTCGTGGTTATGATCATGGTTGTAGTTGTTATAATTATGGTCGTGGGTGTTATAATCATCGTCGTGGTTGTTATAATCATAGTCGTGGTTGTTATAATTAGTCGTGGTTATGATCTAGTCGTGGTTGTTATAATCATGTCGTGGTTGTTACAATTATAGTCGTGATTGTTATAATCATGGTCGGTTATTTAATTGTTAGTCGTGGTTGTTATAATCATAGTCGTGGTTGCTGATAAGTCGGTCGTTGTTGTTATAATCATGGTCGTCGCGTGTAATAATAGTAAGGGTTGTATAATCATAGTCGTGGTTACATAATCATTTATTATTGGTTATGATCATAGTCGTGGTTGTTATAATCATGGTCGTGGTTGTTATAATCATGGTCATGGTTGCAATAATTATGGTCGTGGTTGTTATAATCATGGTCGTGGTTGTAATGATCATGGTCGTGGTTGTTATAATGATAGTTGTGGTTATTATAATCATGGTCGTGGGTGTTATAATCATAGTCGTGGTTGTTATAATTATGGTCGTGGTTGTTATAATCATGGTCGTGGTTGTTATTTTGATAGTTGTGGTTGTTATAATCATGGTCGTGGGTGTTATAATCGTCGTGGTTGTTATAATTATGGTCGTGATTGTTATAATCATGGGCATGGTTGTTATGATCATGGTCGTGGTTGTTATAATGATAGTTGTGGTTGTTATAATCTTGGTCGTGGTTGTTATAATCATGGTCGTGGTTGTTATAATCATGGTCGTGGTTGTTATAATCGTAGTCGTGGTTGTTATAATCATTGTCGTGGTTTTATAATCATGGTCGTGGTTGATACAATCATAGTCGTGGTTGTTATAATCATGGTCGTGGTAATAATCATGGTCGTGGTTGTTATAATCATAGTCGTGGTTGTTATAATCATAGTCGTGGTTGTTATAATCATGGTCGTGGTTATAATCATAGGCGTAGTTGTTATAATCAAGGTCGTGGGTGTTATAATCATATTCGTGGTTATTATAATCAAAGTCGTGGTTGTTATAATCATAGTCGTGGTTGTTATGATCATCGTCGTGGTTGTTATAATGATAGTTGTAGTTGTTATAATCTTGGTCGAGGTTGTTATAATCATGGTCGTGCGTGTTATAATCATCGTCGTGATTGTTATAATCATAGTCGCGGTTGTTATAATCATTGTCGTGGTTGTTAGAATCATATCCGTGGTTGTTATAATCATGGCCGTGGTTGTTATAATCATGGGCGTGGTTGTTATAACCATGGTCGTGGTTATTATAATTTTGGTCGTGGTTGTTATAATCATGGTCATGGTTGTTATGATCATGGTCGTGGTTGTTATAATGATAGTTGTGGTTGTTATAATCTTGGTCGTGGTTGTTATAATCATGTTCGTGGTTGTTATAATCGTAGTCGTGGTTGTTATAATCATTGTAGTGGTTTTATAATGAGGGTCGATGTTGTTATAATCATGGTCGTGGTTGTTACAATAATAGACGTGGTTGTTATAATCATGGTCGTGGTTATGATCATGGTCGTTGTTGTTATAATCATGGTTGTGCGTGTTATAATCATCGTCGTGGTTGTTATAATCATGCTCGTAGTTGTTATAATCATTGTCTTGGTTATGATCATAGGCGTAGTTGTTATAATCATGGTCGTGGGTGTTATAATCATCGTCGTGGTTATTATAATGATAGTTGTGGTTGTTATAATCTTGGTCGTGGTTATTATAATCATGGTCGTGGTTGTTGTAATCGTAGTCGTGGTTGTTATAATCATTGTCGTGGTTTTATAATCATGGTCGTGCTTGTTACAATCATAGTCGTGATTGTTATAATCATGGTCGTGGTTATGATCATGGTAGTAGTTTTTATAATCATGGTCGTGGGTGTTATAATCATCGTTGTGGTTGTTATAATCATGGTCGTGGTTGTTATAATCATAGTCGTGGTTGTTATAATCATGGTCGTGGTTATAATCATAGGCGTAGTTGTTATAATCATGGTCGTGGGTGTTATAATCATAGTCGTGGTTAATATAATCATAGTCGTGGTTGTTATAAACATAGTCGTGGTTGTTTTAATCATTGTCGTGGTTGTTATAATCATAGTCGTAGTTGTTATAATCATGGTCGTGGTTATAATCATAGGCGTAGTTGCTATATTCATGGTCGTGGTTATAATCATAGGCGTATTTGTTATAATCATGGTTGTGCGTGTTATAATCATCGTCGTGGTTGTTATAATCATAGTCGTAGCTGTAATAATCATTATCGTGGTTATGATCATAGGCATAGTTGTTATAATCAAGGTCGTGGTTATAATCATAGGCGTAGTTGTTATAATCATGGTCGTGGGTGTTATAATCATATTCGTGGTTGTTAAGATCATGGTCGTGGTTGTTATAATAATAGTTGTGGTTGTTATAATTTTGGTGGTGGTTCTTATAATCATGGTCGTGTTTGTTATAATCGTAGTCGTGGTTGTTTTATCCATTGTCGTGGTTTTATTTTCATGGTCGTGGTTGTTATAATCATGGTCGTGGTTGTTACAATCATAGTCGTGGTTGTTATAATCATGGTCGTGGTTATGATCATGGTCGTAGTTTTTATAATCATGGTCGTAGGTGATATAATCATATTCGTGGTTATTATAATCATAGTCGTGGTTGTTATAATCATAGTCATGGTTTTATAATCCTTGGTTGTGGTTGTTATAATCATGGTCGTGGTTGTTACAATCACAGTCGTCGTTGTTATAATCATGGTCGTGGTTATGATCATGGTCGTTGTTGTTATAATCATGGTCGTGCGTGTTATAATCATCGTCGTGGTTGTTATAATCATAGTCGTGGTTGTTATAATCATTGTCGTGGTTATGATCATAGTTGTGGTTGTTATAATCATGGTCGTGGTTGGTATAATCATGGGCGTGGTTGTTATAATCATGGACGTGGTTATTATAATTATGGTCGTGGTTGTTATAATAATGGTCGTGGTTGTTATGATCATGGTCGTGGTTGCTATAATGATAGTTGTGGTTGTTATAATCTTGGTCGTGGTTGTTATAATCATGGTCGTGGTTGTTATAATCGTAGTCGTGGTTGATATAATCATTGTCGTGGTTTTATAATTAGGGTCGTGGTTGTTATAATCATGGTCGTGGTTGTTACAATAATAGTCGTGGTTGTTATTGTGGTGTGGTGGATGTAATCCTAGACAAGGTTCTTGAAACTCCAGGGCACGAGCAGTAGATATATTCAATAAGTGTACAAGACTGGGCGTGATAGCCAACCGATACAGGAGCGATTACTAGGGACCCCGGACCGTAGGTAGGCCGAGGCCGATCTGAGGGAAATTAGCTAGCCAGGCAAGGGGAGTTGCTAGACATTCCTAGGACAATAAATGAGGTCTTCTAATTACTCGACTAGCGCGGTACAGACCTAGTACATCGGGACATAGTAAATGAACATAGGCATTAGACATAAGCATAGACATCAGACATGCTATAATAATATGTAGTAATACAGACATGTGAATAAATGGTACAATGAATGGTAACAAGAGTCCTGGCGTCAGGCGTGTTCACATATCTTGGCATGTACATATCTATACAGTTATAATCATGGTCGTGGTTATGATCATGGTCGTTGTTGTTATAATCATGGTTGTGCGTGTTATAATCATCGTCGTGGTTGTTATAATCATAGTCGTAGTTGTTATAATCATTGTCGTGGTTATGATCATAGGTGTAGTTGTTATAATCATGGTCGTGGGTGTTATAATCATCGTCGTGGTTGTTATAAATATGGTCGTGGTTGTTATAATCATGGTCGTGGTTGTTATGGTCATGGTCGTGGTTGTTATAATGATAGTTGTGGTTGTTATAATCTTGGTCGTGGTTGTTATAATCATGGTCGTGGTTGTTATAATCGTAGTCGTGGTTGTTATAATCATGGTCGTGGTTGTTACAATCATAGTCGTGGTTGTTATAATCATGGTCGTGGTTATGATCATGGTCGTAGTTTTTATAATCATGGTCGTGGGTGTTATAATCATATTCGTGGTCATTATAATCATAGTCGTGGTTGTTATAATAATAGTCGTGGTTTTATAATCATGGTCGTGGTTGTTATAATCATGCTCGTGGTTGTTACAATCATTGTCGTGGTTGTTATAATCATGGTCGTGGTTATGATCATGGTCGTGGTTGTTATAATCATGGGCGTGGTTGTTATAATCATGGTCGTGGTTGTTATAATTATGGTCGTGGTTGATATAATCATGGTCGTGGTTATGATCATGGTTGTAGTTGTTAAAATTATGGTCGTGGGTGTTATAATCATCGTCGCGGTTGTTATAATCATAGTCGTAGTTGTTATAATCATTGTCGTGGTTATGATCATAGGCGTAGTTGTTATAATCATGGTCGTGGGTGTTATAATCATCGTCGTGGTTGTTATAAATATGGTCGTGGTTGTTATAATCATGGTCGTGGTTGTTATGGTCATGGTCGTGGTTGTTATAATGATAGTTGTGGTTGTTATAATCTTGGTCGTGGTTGTTATAATCATGGTCGTGGTTGTTATAATCGTAGTCGTGGTTGTTATAATCATGGTCGTGGTTGTTACAATCATAGTCATGGTTGTTATAATCATGGTCATGGTTATGATCATGGTCGTAGTTTTTATAATCATGGTCGTGGGTGTTATAATCATATTCGTGGTCATTATGATCATAGTCCTGGTTGTTATAATAATAGTCGTGGTTTTATAATCATGGTCGTGGTTGTTATAATCGTGCTCGTGGTTGTTACAATCATTGTCGTGGTTCTTATAATCATGGTCGTGGTTATGATCATGGTCGTGGTTGTTATAATCATGGGCGTGGTTGTTATAATCATGGTCGTGGTTGTTATAATTATGGTCGTGGTTGATATAATCATGGTCGTGGTTATGATCATGGTTGTAGTTGTTAAAATTATGGTCGTGGGTGTTATAATCATCGTCGCGGTTGTTATAATCATAGTCGTGGTTGTTATAATTATTGTCGTGGTTATGATCATAGTCGTGGTTGTTATAATCATGGGAGTGATTGTTACAATCATAGTCGTGGTTGCTATAATCATGGTCGTGGTTATGATCATGGTCGTTGTTGTTATAATCATGGTCGTGCGTGTTATAATCATCGTCGTGGTTTTTATAATCATAGTCGTGGTTGTTTTAATCATTGTCGTGGTTATGATCATAGTCGTGGTTGTTATAATCATGGTCGTGGTTGTTATAATTATGGGCGTGGCTGTTATAATCATGGTCGTGGTTGTTATAATTATGGCCGTGGTTGTTATAATCATGGTCGTGGTTATGATCATGGGTGTAGTTGTTATAATTATGGTCGTGGGTGTTAAAATCATGGGCGTGGTTGTTATAATCATGGTCGTGGTTATTTATAATCATGGTCGTGGTTGTTATAATCATAGTCGTGGTTATTTATAATCATAGTGCGTGGTTGTTATAATTATGGGCGTGGATTTGTTATAATCGTCGTAGTTGTTATAATCATGGTCGTGCTTTTTATAATCATGGTCGTGGTTGTTATAATCATGGTCCTGGTTGTTATAATCATGGTTATAAATGATATAATCATAGTCGTGGTTGTTATAATCCTGGTCGTGCTCTTTATAATCATGGTCGTCGTTGTTATAATCATGGTCCTGGTTGTTATAATCATGGTCGTGCTTGTTATAATCATAGTCGTTATTGTTATAATCATGGTTGGGTGATATAATCATAGGCGTGGTTGTTATAATCCTGGTCGTTCTTTTTATAATTATGGTCGTCGTTGTTATAATCATTGTCCTGGTTGTTATAATCATGGTCATGCTTGTTATAATCATAGTCGTTGTTGTTATAATCATGGTTGGGTGATATAATCATAGTCCTGGTTGATATAATCATGGTCGTGGTTGTTATAATAATTTTCGTGGTTATTATAATCATAGACGTGGTTGTTATGATCATAGTCGTGGTTGTTATAATCATGGTCGTGGTTGTTATAATCATGGTCGTGGTTATTATAATCATGGTAATGGTATTTATAATCTGTAGTCGTGGTTGTTATAATCATGGTCGTGGTTGTTATAATCATAGTCGTGGATGGTATAATCCTAGTCTTGGTTGTTATAATCATAGTCGTGGTTCTTATAATCATAGTCGTTAATGTTATAATCATGGTCGTGGTTGTTATAATCATAGTCGTGGATGGTATAATCCTAGTCTTGATTGTTATAATCATAGTCGTGGTTGTTATAATCATGGTCGTGGATGTTATAATCATGGTCCTGGCTGTTATAATCATGGTCGTGGTTGTTATAATCATAGTCGTGGATGGTATCATCCTAGTCTTGGTTGTTATAATCAAAGTCGTGGCTGTTATAATCATGGTCCTGGCTGTTATAATCATATTCGTTGTTGTTATAATCATGGGAGTGATTGTTACAATCATAGTCGTGGTTGCTATAATCATGGTCGTGGTTATGATCATGGTCGTTGTTGTTATAATCATGGTCGTGCGTGTTATAATCATCGTCGTGGTTTTTATAATCATAGTCGTGGTTGTTTTAATCATTGCCGTGGTTATGATCATAGTCGTGGTTGTTATAATCATGGTCGTGGTTGTTATAATTATGGGCGTGGCTGTTATAATCATGGTCGTGGTTGTTATAATTATGGCCGTGGTTGTTATAATCATGGTCGTGGTTATGATCATGGGTGTAGTTGTTATAATTATGGTCGTGGGTGTTAAAATCATGGGCGTGGTTGTTATAATCATGGTCGTCGTTGTTATAATTATGGTCGAGGTTGTTATAATCATGGTCGTGGTTGTTATGATCATGGTCGTGGTTGCTTTAATGATAGTTGTGGTTGTTATAATCTTGGTCGTGGTTGTTATAATCATGGTCATGGTTGTTATAATCGTAGTCTTGGTTGTTATAATCATTGTCGTGGTTTTATAATCATGGTCGTGGTTGTTATAATCATGGTCGTGGTTGTTACAATCATAGTCGTGGTTGTTATAATCATGGTCGTGGTTATGATCATGGTCGTAGTTTTTATAATCATGGTCGTGGGTGTTATAATCATATTCATGGTTATTATAATCATAGTCGTGGTTGTTATAATCATAGTCGTGGTTGTTATAATCATGGTCGTGGTTGTTACAATCATAGTCGTGGTTGTTATAATCATGGTCGTGGTTATGATCATGGTCGTTGTTGTTATAATCATGGTCGTGGGTGTTATAATCATGGTCGTGGTTGTTTTAATTATGGTCGTGGTTGTTATAATCATGGTCGTGGTTGATATGATCATGGTCGTGGTTGTTATAATGATAGTTGTGGTTGTTATAATCTTGGTCGTGGTTGTTATAATCATGGTCGTGGTTGTTATAATCGTAGTCGTGGTTGTTATAATCATTGTCGTGGTTTTATAATCATGGTCGTGGTTGTTATAATCACGGTCGTTGTTGTTACAATCATAGTCGTGGTTGTTATAATCATGGTCGTGGTTATGATCATGATCGTAGTTTTTATAATCATGGTCGTAGGTGATATAATCATATTCGTGGTTATTATAATCATAGTCGTGGTTGTTATAATCATAGTCGTGGTTTTATAATCCTTGGTCGTGGTTGTTATAATCATGGTCGTGGTTGTTACAATCACAGCCGTCGTTGTTATATTCATGGTCGTGGTTATGATCATGGTCGTTGTTGTTATAATCATGGTCGTGCGTGTTATAATCATCGTCGTGGTTGTTATAATCATAGTCGTGGTTGTTATAATCATTGTCGTGGTTATGATCATAGTTGTGGTTGTTATAATCATGGTCGTGGTTGGTATAATCATGGGCGTGGTTGTTATAATCATGGTCGTGGTTATTATAATTATGGTCGTGGTTGTTATAATAATGGTCGTGGTTGTTATAATGATAGTTGTGGTTGTTATAATCGTAGTCGTGGTTGATATAATCATTGTCGTGGTTTTATAATGAGGGTCGTGGATGTTATAATCATGGTCGTGGTTGTTACAATAATAGTCGTGGTTGTTATAATCATGGTCGTGGTTATGATCATGGTCGTTGTTGTTATAATCATGGTTGTGCGTGTTGTAATCATCGTCGTAGTTGTTATAATCATAGTCGTAGTTGTTATAATCATTGTCGTGGTTATGATCATAGGCGTAGTTGTTATAATCATGGTCGTGGGTGTTATAATCATCGTCGTGGTTGATATAAATATGGTCGTGGTTGTTATAATCATGGTCGTGGTTGTTATGGTCATGGTCGTGGTTGTTACAATGATAGTTGTGGTTGTTATAATCTTGGTCGTGGTTGTTATAATCATGGTCGTGGTTGTTATAATCGTAGTCGTGGTTGTTATAATCATGGTCGTGGTTGTTACAATCATAGTCGTGGTTGTTATAATCATGGTCGTGGTTATGATCATGGTCGTAGTTTTTATAATCATGGTCGTGGGTGTTATAATCATATTCGTGGTAATTATAATCATAGTCGTGGTTGTTATAATAATAGTCGTGGTTTTATAATCATGGTCGTGGTTGTTATAATCATGCTCGTGGTTGTTACAATCATTGTCGTGGTTGTTATAATCATGGTCGTGGTTATGATCATGGTTGTGGTTGTTATAATCATGGGCGTGGTTGTTATAATCATGGATGTTGTTGTTATAATTATGGTCGTGGTTGATATAATCATGGTCGTGGGTATGATCATGGTTGTAGTTGTTAAAATTATGGTCGTGGGTGTTATAATCATCGTCGCGGTTGTTATAATCATAGTCGTGGTTGTTATAATTATTGTCGTGGTTATGATCATAGTCGTGGTTGTTATAATCATGGTCGTGGTTGTTATAATCATGGTCGTGGTTGTTATAATTATGGCCGTGGTTGTTATTATCATGGTCGTGGTTGTTATAACCGCGGTCGTGGTTGTTATAATCATGGTCGGTTGTTATAACTGGCGTCGGGTTGTTATAATCATGGTCGGTTGTTATTAATATAGTCGTGGTTGTTATAATCATGGTCGTGGTTATGACGCGGTTGTAGTTGCTAAAAATTTTATGGTCGCGCAAATCATCGTCGCGGCTATGGCGTAATCATAGTCGTGGTTGTTATAATACTATTGTCGCTATGATTATAGTCGCTGTTATAATTCCGCGGTCGGTTGTTATAATCATGGTCGGGTTATAATTTGGCGGCCGTGGCTGGTGCTAATCATGGTCGTTGTTGTTATAATCATGGTCGTGGTTGTTATAATCATGGTCGTGGTAGTTATAATCATGGTCTTGGTTGTTGTAATCATGGTCGCGGTTGTTATAATCATAGTCGTGGTTGTTATAATCATGGTCGTGGTTATTTTAATCATGGTCGTGGTTGTTATAATCATGATGTGGTTGTTATAATCATAGTCGTGGATGGTATAATCCTAGTCTTGGTTTTTATAATCATAGTCGTGGTTGTTATAATCATAGTCGTTAATGTTATAATCATGGTCGTGGTTGTTATAATCATAGTCGTGGATGGTATAATCCTAGTCTTGATTGTTATAATCATAGTCGTGGTTGTTATAATCATGGTCGTGGATGTTATAATCATGGTCCTGGCTGTTATAATCATATTCGTTGTTGTTATAATCATGGGAGTTATTGTTACAATCATAGTCGTGGTTGCTATAATCATGGTCGTGGTTATGATCATGGTCGTTGTTGTTATAATCATGGTCGTGGTTGTTATAATCATAGTCGTGGATGGTATCATCCTAGTCTTGGTTGTTATAATCATAGTCGTGGCTGTTATAATCATGGTCCTGGCTGTTATAATCATAGTCGTGGTTGTTATAATCATGGTCGTGGATGTTATAATCATGGTCCTGGCTGTTATAATCATATTCGTTGTTGTTATAATCATGGGAGTTATTGTTACAATCATAGTCGTGGTTGCTATAATCATGGTCGTGGTTATGATCATGGTCGTTGTTGTTATAATCATGGTCG
>NW_024729990.1:0-4593 GCF_018991925.1 Homarus americanus | reverse complement strand
TGCACCGCAGTGTTCATATTTTCTTATCCATGTTGCCAATGACAAACAGAGGGATACTTTTCTATATTTGTCTCATTGTCATAGTTAAATGCTGCTCTTGCAAGTGGATGCCACTGTGTATTCCTTCTTAGAATTCTGGATCTCGCAGTTTCGTCTATCAGCATTCAAACGAATTTCTATGAGCGATCGTCTTGGAGAACGCCTTTCTGCTGTTTTAAGGTCTGTCAGCATTAAGATGTATTTCCTTTCCTGATCTGTTTCCCAGACCGACTGTCCGCTGTTCGCTTTCTGTCAGCATTAAGACGGATTTCTTCTGACTTGTTTCCCCGTGACCGACTTGCCGTTGTTCGTTCTCTGTCAGTTTATAAAACGTGCAGCACGTTGTTGCCTTGATTCACACTCTGGATCCTGATTGCTGCTTTCTGCGCATCTCTGTCTTCAAGAATTCGACAGCCTTGGTCGTTTCTTTTGGCGGCATTTGTTCAGTTAGGACGGATCTTAATTTTTTGGTTTTCAGCGCGATTACAATCCTTCCTTCCCCGGGCAAAAGCTAAATCAAACAGTGCGCGAATATCCTCGGCAAAAAAGTTGTTATGTACCACCGACGCTCTTTTTTTTATTTATATAGAGACGCTCTTTCAGTTATTTAACCTACCTCCTGTTGGTAGTAAGCAAATGTTAAACACCGATGTGGTGAGATGTGTCACACTAGAAACTATTAACAGACACATAGAGAGTATTAAATCAAGTGAATGTTATGCTTTTACTGATGGTTCTGTGCAGACAAACACAGGTAGAACAGGCTGTGCAATTGTAATATATAAAGAAAAAGAGATGATAGTGTCAACCAAACAAAGGCTGAACAACTGGGTCAGCACAACACAAACTGAACTAACTGGAATCTACTTAGCCACAGACTACCTCAAAGAAAATGGAGGTGGGGTGATATTCTGTGACTCTCAAAGTGCTTTGAAATCAATGAACAGCCCGTCAGGCTCTATGTCTAAAGTTGCGTGTGATATTAAAAGGAATGTGATAACTGCCAATGAGAACAACTTTCGTATCGAATTTGTGTGGATTCCGTCCCATGTTGGAATCAGGTATCATGACCATGTTGATATACTGGCCAATGAGGCATGTAAGAAAGAAAATGTTGACCGCGACCTTGGTCTGTCCAATGCTGTAATTAAAAACATTCAAGTCAGAATCATGAACTCTGATCTAGATGAAGTGAGAAATGCAGAGAGACCTGACAGTTGTAGCATTAGTAAATATGACAAATTTTGTAACAAGAGGTACCGGTATGGCCAGCATAAGGACAGAACCAGACAATGTGATGTAGTCGTGGCCAGAATTAGGCTAGGATACAGACACATCTGGCAAGTTAGTAACTCTGTACCCATACCGGAACACTCAGCATGTAAACTTTGTGATAAACCTTTAAAGCATACACTTGAACACTATATTATTGAATGTGACACTGTCAAAGACTTCAGGCCACCTGACTTATTGTATCTTGAACTATGTAATTACTTCATTGAATCAGGTGTGCTTGAGGACATTCTTGCTGTTTGTCCCAAATTTGCTAGCCCACACTGATTAGTCTTCAATTAGAATATGATTCCAATGTATGTGATCCACTGACCTATATATACTGCTAATGAATATGATGTATTTCCTTCTTTGTGTACGAACCTCTGTCCTGTATGGCAGTGAAGAGTGACATTACTCACATGAATCTGGACCCATATATACTGCTAATGAATATGATGTATTTCCTTCTTTGTGTACGAACCTCTGTCCTGTATGGCAGTGAAGAGTGACATTACTCACATGAATCTGACTGACGTATATGTATGTATGTATGTGTGCATATGTGTTTATATATGTACATGTATATGCGTATATATATATATATATATATATATATGTGTGTGCTTACATATATGTATATGCACTGTCAATGAATATGATGCAACTCTTGTGTACGAACCTCTGTCCTGTATGGCAGTGAACAGTGACATTATCCATTTGAACCTGACCTATATATTATTTATAGTTGTTAATATGATGTATTTCTTTGTGTGTGAACCTCTGTCCTGCGTGAGACAGTGAGAAGTGATACCACCCTCAGTGTCAAGTATCTGACTGAATTACTCAGAATAAACTGTACTACAAGCTCTGCCAATAAATTTTAGAAAGAACTAAAAACTACCTACCTACCTTGTTAGAATGGACAGCCTAGAAAAGTTAGAGATCAAAGTAAAGTAAACTGTAATGAGAGAGAGCATAAGGATAAAATTAGCTATAATACGTGGGATGGGATACGACTTTTCAACCTCTGTGTGGTGTAACAGATGGAGGTTGGATGCAGAGAAAAGTAAGCCATAATGAAAGAGAACCTAAGGATCAAAATAGCTGTTAATCATAGGAGGGAATACGAATTTTCTACGTGTGTGCATCCGGGCTGACCGTTAGTCTCTCTCTCTCTTTCTCTCGTTCTCTCAGGCGTGTCGAGTTGGGTCGGCTTGGGTGAGTCGGATCTGGTTCGTTGGAGTTTTTTGAGATCCCCACATGACACTTGCTATCCATGCCAAGTTTGGTCCAGATCGGTGAAGTGGTTTCTGAGATTCTCGTGCGGACACACAGACAAACAGACAGACAGACAGACAGACATACTTCTTTGTTTTTATATATATATATATATATATATATATATATATATATATATATATATATATATATATATATATATATATATATATATATATATATATATATACACACGCTGATAACCACAAGGAAAGAAGAAAACACGAAGTTCCCAAGCGCTTTCGTGTAATTCACATCTTCAGGGGTGAGTACAGACTAAGGAGAAGTACAAAACAAGGTGTATATATACAGAGGAGGGTGAGACCAGGTCCACAATGGTCAGGTTTTAGGTAATGACCCTACTAATCTTTAAAAAGCACCGAGACGGTCGGTAGTCAGGTCAGAGGGTAAGGTGACCCAACCTTCTCACCTGGTTACAAATCTTCTTAATTGCAAAATTGTCCAGTTTGTACATGCCATTACTCAAATTCATGTTGAATGCTTCGGTATGTTTAATGAGACTAGATTCTATAATGTTCCTACTGTCAATTGAATTACAAGGTAATATTGAGGAGGCATTATCCCAGTCAATGCAATGCTTGTTATCCCTCGTATGAACAAACAGAGCATTGGATTCCTGGCCTGTCCTAACACTGTATTTGTGTTGTTTAATTCTAGTTGCAAGATCTTTACCTGTCTGGCCTAAGTAAAACATATTACATTCCTTGCAAGGAACTTTATAAATGCAACCAATTGTGTTGTTGGAGGAGTTCTTGATTAACATTTGTTTAACAGTGAATGAGTTTTTAAATGCCACATTGACGTTCCAGGTTTTTAGTTGTAAAGGAATTTGAGAGATATTTGTGTGAAAAGGTAATACTAAGAGATTCTTATGGTCATGACTGATGCATGTTTGTGTTTTTGCCATTCGGATTATTTTCCCATTTTTGTTTTTATTATTAAATTTTTTGTCTTTATCATTTGTCTGTTTCTGTGATATTATGGTTTTTAAAGAACTAGTCAACATTTAGAGGAGAGAGATTACAAATTTTTAGTAAAACAGAGATCCATGATTGTCTTATATATGAGAAGAGACAAGGAAGCGAGGGGTTGGAAGATAGGGAGGGTAGAGAGAGGGCAAGGGTAGGTAGCAGTAATGAGGTCAGTTCCAACATGACAACACAACCTAGCTTTTGAATATGTTAAAGATTCTCGGGGGTAATCAATATCAGCGAATAAGAGCAACACCTAACATATCTATCTTTGCAGTGGCAGTGTTTATCGATATTTTCTGTTTCTGAACGTTGTAAGATTCTCAGAAAGGCTGTGTGTGTGTGTGTGTGTGTGTGTGGTAATGATTAATCTAAACACCAAACACCGAGGTCCAATAAGACAGTTTACGTCACTCTGGCTTCGCACTAACGTTACGCTTGGCTTCGCTTTTCTTTAGTATAGAGGAGAGGTGCTAAGTAAGCAGAGGCGGCGTGGTGTGTGCTGGATACCGTTTGTTGTGGAATAGGTAAGAATATTGAACCCTCACTCCATCCATATTTAACACAGTAGCGATGTAGTGTTGACACCACCTCCTCCTCCACGGGTAAAACTTAAACAATGCTCAGGTGAGTGTCAACCATCATTACCTTGCTAAAACGTGTAATTTCACAATTATTTACTGTTGGTGAACCACGACGCCATATAAAGTGATTATCTCTTAAATCAAAACACCTCTCTCGCTCTATCATATCTTATCACATATATGTAGTGTGCGTTACAGTATGATGTGGGCCACAACGATGTACTCCTTCTCAAAAGAGCCACATTGTAACTAATATTTGTTTTGTCTTTTTCTAATGTTTTTAAGCAGTGGTTCTAAAGTTTCTTCTATCGCCATATCGGCAGTGAATAGCAATTTTTCATTAAAACAAAAAAGAAAAATACAGTGGAGATATTTGGTACTACATAGAACGTTTGAGGATCAAGGCAAGGACAGTGGCTGAAAAC
>NW_024729989.1:0-12343 GCF_018991925.1 Homarus americanus | reverse complement strand
GGGGCCCAGTTTTTCTCAACTTTTGATCTGGCGGCAGGATATCACCAGTTAGAAATAAAACCTTCAGACCGTCCAGAGACTGCCTTCTGCACAGGCTTTGGACACTTTGAGTACAGGCGACTGCCTATGGGATTGTCAAATAGTCCGGGAACCTTTCAGAGATACATGGAGCGGATTTTAGGGGATAAAATTTTCTCCTCGTTGCTTGTATACCTTGATGATGTGATGGTGTTTTCAAGTACAATTGATCAGCATATAGTCAGAGTGAGGGAATTGTTTTGCAGAATGAGGGAGAATAACCTATGATTTAAACTTAAAAAGTGTGAAATAATGGCTTCAAAAGTAAGTTATTTAGGATATCAGGTGTCAGCTGAAGGCATCACAGCTGATCCTGAGAAAATTAGGGTAGTAAGAGATTGGCCAGTCCCTCAGACGGTGAAAGATGTGCGGTCTTTTGTAGGGTTCACATCATTTTATAGGAAATTTGTTGAAGGGTTTGCCCAAATAGCTGCTCCACTGCATGCGTTGATGCATGGGAAATCTAAGGATCGGGTAGATAGTGAGTGGGGAGAGGAACAACAACAGGCTTTTGAGAAACTAAAAGACAGTGTGACGCAGACACCGGTGTTGGCATGCCCAGATTTTACTCAGGAGTTTATATTAGAGACAGATGCAAGTTTTAGTGTGCTAGGTGCGGTGCTGTGCGAGCGGAAGGACGGCAGGTTGCATCCGGTATGCTATGCAATTCGGGGCCTGAGGAAATCTGAACGTAACATGAACAACTATAGTTCTGGTAAGTTAGAGATGTGAGCACTCAAATGGGCAGTCGTAGATATAAATTCAGGGATTATTTGGAGGGGAAACATTTCACGGTCTATACAGATAACAACCCACTCAGTCATTGAGAGAAGGCTAAGCTAGGTGCCGTGGAAAGTAGGTGGTATGCGGATCTCGAGCAGTTTGACTTTACTAAAGAGTACAAGCCGGGAAAAACAACACGGTGGCGGGATACTCTATCTAGAATCACGACGGAACAGGAGGAAGATAGTGAGGAAGAGTATACAGCTATGCAGGTAGTAGAAGAGAATGGGGCAGGAAAGAACTGTGGACGATGGATGGGCTGTATAAGGAGCAAGAAGGCATGAACTATGTTACAAAAATGCGAAGATGGTTGGCGGGAGAGCTGCCGGAGGACGAGGTACAGGTAGAGCTCCAAAATGATGACTTCCGCAAGATGTACCGAGCGAGGAAATCCCTGATCGTAAGAGAAGAGGTTGTCTGGCATAGAAGACCCGAAGGAAAGAATCTATGGGGCGAGGTGCCAGTGTTATCTCCAAACTTGCAGGAGGCTTTGATTAGAGCCGGCCACGACGAGTTTGGGCATCAGGGGCGAGATCGTACTCTGTCGTTGGTGCAAGAGCGAGTTTTCTGGCCAGGCATAGGAGAAACAGTACGAGACTATATAACCAGCTGCGAAAGGTGTGGAGTGGCAAATGATGAAGTGCCAAAACCTCAGCTGCATTTAGGAACGATTGAAGCTACCAAACCATTAGAGACACTTGCCGCAGATTTCACCTTTCTGGACAAGCGGCAAGGATTTGAGAATGTCATGATAATGGTTGACATATACAGTCGTTACACTTGGGCCTTTCCCACCAAAGACCAGAAAGCCTCGACGATTTCAAAGATCCTGGTGAATAGGATCTTCTTGGCAGTGGGTGCCCCTGAGCGATTGTTGACCGAACAGGGTAGAAATTTTGGCAGTGCATTGGTCCGACAAACTTGTGCCACCTTTAGGGTGAAGAAAATAAGGACGTCAGCGTATCACCCACAGGGAAATGGTATGGTGCAACGGTTTAATAGAACCCTGCACGGTGTGCTGGCCACACTAGAGGAAGAAGAAAAGAATAAGTGGCCCGAGCATCTGCAGGCAGTGGTGTCACAATACAACGCGACTCCGCACGACCCGACGGGATTTTCCCCATTCATGTTGCTTTACGGGAGAGAACCAAACCTGCCGTTTGACCTTAGGCCAGAAGTAGTTCCAGAGCCGGTAGATGAGTGGGAGATGGTGATTAGAGACCGGCAACGGAGATTGAGGAGGCAGTGGAGATCAATGTGCGGAGACGCAAGGAAATAAACAGAAGAAAAAGAGAGGAGAAAACCCACGGGAGTAACTGGTAAGTAGGCCAGGAAGTTTTGCTGAGGAGCAATGCAAAAATAGGCCGGTGTAAGCTCCAAAACCATTGGTTTGACACGAGATGGCACATTGTTGAGGTCCTAAATCCAAGGCCGGGTTTATACCGCATTGAGCCCAGTGGGGAAGAAGACCTGGAAGCGAAATTGGAAAACCGGAGCAACTTGAAGGCTGCTCCACCCCTAAGGCATCCGGGAGATCCAGTGATGGTTGAATCTGAAGATGAAGACGAGGGGCCCCCACCCCAATTGGGCATGATGAAGAGAAGTAGTTCAGAGAGGTCGATCGAGCTCTCCAGCTGAAAGACGAAGATGAAGCCGACAAATTACAGTTTAGGTGTGCATGGTAATGAGAAAACGCAGGTTGGAGAGGGTGAGTTGGAGGAGTCGTGAGTAGGGCAGAGGGGATTGGAGAGATGGCTAGGTCAGAAATGTGCGTTGAGCGGGATTGAGTTGCTGTCATGAGCGGGATTGAGTGTATGGTTGTAATGGCCAGGGCCTCATTAATAAGGACTGGTACATTGTCAGAAGGCTGGTCTGCCGGCATGAGGTTCGGAGATGTGGATTGAGTCGATCGTTGACGATGTGAGAGTGTTCGTTTGGACTGAGTATTGTTTTTGACACTGGTTCCTCTTAGTTCAAGGGCCAGGCAAAAGTAGAGCATGTTTGATTTGGATTTGATATTATTTTTGGCATTGGTTCTCTAGTTCAAGGGTCAGGCAAAAGGAGAGCATGTTTAATTTGGATTTGGTATTATTTTTGACATTGGTTCTCTAGTTTTAGGGCCAGGCAGAAAGGGGAGTGTGTTTCTTCTGGTTCATTTTAATTTGGATTAGCCAACAAATGGAGTTGCTGGCTGAGAGTTGGAATAGTGCAGATGGCTTCTAAGTTGTTCTCTCAGCACATGAGGACAGTGCTGTTTTTTTTAGGGGGGGGTCGAGTGTTAGCGGAAGAGAGAAGGAGAGAAGAGAAGACGAAAATGCTGCGGTTAGCACGTTGCGGGTGTGAGGTGCAGTATGTAGAACAAGTTTTTTGAGGGGGGTTGTATGCATGTTTTCTCAGCACATGAGGACTCTGCTGTCTTTTTTTTAGGGAGTGTTACGCCGTCTCTTAATTTACTTAAATATCCAGGTTCTAGGCATAACCAAACAAAAAAAGTGAAGTAAAATAAAAGGGAATAAAACTAAATAAAGTAAACCTTTAAGAATTTAATTAATTAAATATTATCACAATAAAGAGCCTCGTAGGCTGTCACAACAAATTGATTCACCATCGAAACTTTTAAGACAAGTGATACTAAACATCGAAACATCAAAAGAATAAAAATAAAGCATTGGATTACGTTAACACTGCATAAACATAAAAACTATCACTGAAATTAACTAACATGAAACAACACTGCATTACTTAAATGTAACTAAGCAAATACTGATGGACATAGAGACATAAATAGGTACTCACATAGGTATACCACATTGGTGTCGACAGGAACAACACAAATAAATTAGGTATAAGTAACAGGTGACGAGAGTCACTCAAAGGATGTGAACTGTATGACAAGATGACTGAACTTTCCGTCAACAGTTGGTGGGTCCTATATATAAGGTAGGCTCCCGCCACGCGACCCGCAGGTGGGTCGTTTAACGATGCAGATGGTCGTAGAGAAACAAAGAATGCTTGTTACAATACAAAATGGGTTTGAACAAATAATAACAGTTAAAACCTTAACAGCACAGGGTAAGGTGACTAGATTATATAATAGTAAATACAACACATCATTACAGGAATAATATGGAACATGGAAGCTTGTTATATAAAAAAAATAGAAAAATACGACACGGTCGTAACAGGGGTTAGATTGTAATATTCAGAAATTTCAGTGTGATATTTAGAGACGTTGCGCCATATTGGAGATACTCAGTTTTTCGAGGTCGTCTGAGGGAGGACAGCGCCCCCACAACAGTAGTGAGAGTTCCTTGAACTTTTTACTTTTTTACTTTTATCCTCTTCGCCACTGATCGGCTTGTTAGCCGCTTGGGCGATCGGTCACGACTCTTTTCCTTTATATTCTTCACCAAAAGGTCGGCTCGCTAGCCGCCCGGGCGATCGGTCACGTCTCTGTCACGCACTGTTGGCAAATACTGGGCATGCACCGGCTCCTGAATGTACCTGAACCCGCTCCAGTGTTGGTCAAGTCTTCACTGGAGCGGGTTCAGGTACATTCAGGAGCCGGTGCATGCCCAGTATTTGCCAACAGTTAAGTATTCTCTGGCTACTTAATCTGGAGGCGAATTATGAAATTAAATATCAGTTATTAAATTAAAAATGATTATAGATCGTTTCCCTGTCTGAAAATGTTGCGTACGTCCTAATTAAGCTGTTAGTCGTCTGGTAAATAAGTCACTCCGTCAGACTTACCCTTTGTAGGAGAGAGTGTTTGGAGATAGTCTGGAGAGAGTGATAGGGCAGTACCACCCTGCGTTGCACACAGGCGAGATGACCATGTGAACTGGTTTCCTTCGTTTATTTAACATCAGTATTAACAAGTGAGTTTTATTCAATCTGTCAGAGCTTAGATAGGGCGGTAGGTACAAACAGTGAGTGAGTACAATACCTAACAGAGGGTATTTTGCAGGGATTCTGTAGAACCTACGTGGTATGAACGTCCACTCACGTTCTGTATGAAACGTCCACAAACTGTACACGTCCATTTCACCTGAGATGAGCCACAGCGGTGGAGCTTGGTGAGAATTGGAGTGAAACCAGCTGTCTGGGTGTACAACTAACAACGTGGGACCATCGTCTGTCCTTAGTTGACGATCGTTTGGGGTCGCCAGATCTCATCTACCTCGGCTCACAAAATCACAGATCTTCAAACAGTTTAGTGAAAACCTTTTACTAACGGGAAGCTAAAGCTTCCCTCAACTGATCAAGGTCTGATTGGGTCACTCCCATCCACTTCATGGATGTTCTGAGTGTAAAATGAGGCCAGCTGAGTGAATGAATGGTCACACACTGAGACCAGGAGTCTAGTGGGTACTTAGAGGTACATTTTCCAAGGTTGAGAAGGGCTTGGTTGTGCCATAAGAAAACTACCGGTGCATGTGGAATCTATGTGTGAGGTTAAGGAGCATGTTTTGACGAGTATTGGTGGACTCATTAACTTCTTAATATCGTGAAAATATTTTTTCAGTTTCTGATATTGTCTTGCTGTGTGTAGTTAATATTTCTAAAATAATTTTGATAGTATTGTTTTAATATTTGTGTCACTAATTGATGCCAGGGAATGAGGGAACTGTTTTTCAGATGAGGTTCCTCCTTTCTCTTGTAAGTGATACTGTGATTTAGTTCCTTTAATGCATTTAATATTTATTTATAATTTCTTATTTTTTATACCATTTTCTCAGTGATTGATATCATTTTGTTGAGTGCCCTTTAGGCCTATTCATGGTGAAGTTAATAATTTCTTATTTTTTATACCATTTTCTCAGTGATTGATATCATTTTGTTGAAGCCCTTAAGGCCTGTTCATGTGTGCATACAACATATTCTAAATACTTTGAATTTGTTGTTGTCTAATGAGGCAGTTTCTAATAATTTCAATATCATGTATAACTTTTATTCCCAAGAGTAGTGTTTTAAGTTCAGGTTAAGAGGTGCGCATATGTTGGTGTACCATTATTGATTGTGTCTGTAGTGTTGGAGGGAATAGGCGTGTCTAAATTTTATAGTGCGTTTCATTTACCCCAATCACAGGTGCTATCATTCCACGGGTCACGGAGAATTCAGTTTTGTTAATAAATTTAAGTGTTTATGTGTTGGTTCGGGTTTTTTTCTCCAAGGGGCGCTTCCACTGCAATTACCATCTAATAATAATTAATAAACCCCAAGTCAAGTGAGAATAGAATTCCAATCGGGTATATATATATATATATATATATATATATATATATATATATATATATATATATATATATATATATATATATATATATATATATATATATATATATATATATATATATATATATATATATATATATATATATATATATATATATATATATATATATACAATCAACCCCTCACCCCTCCAGGATTCGAACCCACGGCCCACGAGCCCAGTGACTGTGACCGGGGAACGCTACCTCTGGACCACCAGGATACTTAAAGCAGTCCTAAACTCTGTTTTATTTCACACAAAACCTGTTCAACGAACTTATAGCGCCGTGAACCTCTAATGGGGACTACCCGTATCACGTAGGTGGTCAGAGTAACGTTTTACAAAATCCGGCTTTGAAACACGAGGATCCATATATATTTCATTAGCCCAATAAAGCACGCGGACTTCTACATACAATCAACACCTCAACCCGCCAGGATTCGAACCCACGGCCCACAAGCCTATGACTGTGACCGGGGAACGCTAACCGCTGGACCACCAGGATACTAAAAGCAGCCCTAGACTTTGTTATATTTCACACAAAGCCTGTTCAACGAGCTTATGGCGCCGTGAACCTCAAATGGGGACCACCCGTATCACGTAGGTAGTCAGAGTAACGTTTTACCAAATCGACTGAAACACAAGAATCCATATATATTTCATTCGCCCAATATATGCGGACTTCTACAAACAATCAACACCTCAACCCGCCAGTATTCGAACCCACGGCCCACGAGCCTATGACTGTGACAGGGGAACGCTAAACGCTGGACAGTGGACCACCAGGATACTAAAAGCAGTCCTAGACTTTGTTATATTTCACACAAAGCCTGTTCAACGAACTTATGGCACGGTGAACCTCTAATGGGGACTACCTGTATCACGTAGGTGGTCAGAGTAACGTTTTACCAAATGAGTGTTTCGAAGCCGGATTTGGTAAAACGTTACTCTGACCACCTACGTGATACAGGTTGTCCCCATTAGAGGGTCACGGCTCCATAAGCTCGTTGAACAGGCTTTGTGTGAAATATAACAAAGTCTAGGACTGCTTTTAGTATCCTGGTGGTCTAGCGGTTAGCGTTCCTGGTGGTCTAGCGGTTAGCGTTCCCCGGTCACGGTCACAGTCATAGGCTCGTGGGTCGTGGGTTCGAATCCTGGCGGGTTGAGGTGTTGATTGTAATAATAATAATAATAATAATAATAATTAGCGGTTTATTGAAAGAGCTTGGCAGCCAGAAGGCTGAAAATATACAGTTACATATTTGGGGAATGGGTTCCGAATTACAAATAATATACAATTAACATAAGTGATACAAATAAGAAATATAATAACTAGATGGGGAAAAGCTCAAACTACAGTTCATTTCAACATAGTGACAGCGCAAGGAGTAGTGTTTCAGGGGAGTGAGTACACTGGTTTATTACAAGTATGAATGTTGTGTAAACACTGGGGAGCTCGGGTGCAGGAACTCCGAGGGACTTGAGTCAGCGGAGGAGGTGGAGACGGAAACTGGAGGATTTGACAACTTCACTGACGTGTGGTTTCCAATTTAGTTTGTTGTCTATGGTGACGCCGAGGAGCTTAGTGGAATCTACAACCTGGAGTGTGTTGGGACCTAAAGTAATGGAAGGGGGTGGGACAACGTCGGAGGAGAGGTTGATGTGCATAACCATGATCTTGGTATGGTTGATGGTGACGTGGTTGTTGGTGGCCCAGTTTTGGAGACTGTTCAATAAATCCTTAAGGGCAGTATAGTTGGGAGCAGAATTGTTGACGCTGATCCCAATGGTGGAGTCGTCGACATATTTCCAGCGAACAGGGGTTTCTCTTAGGGCATCATTGATGAGCATAAGGAAGCAGAGTGGTCCCATCTTGGTGCCTTGGGGGACGCCACAGGTGAGTGACTGAAGGTGGAGACAGCCCCTCGGAAGCGTACAGCTTGGCGTCGGTCACTGAGGAAGTCTGTAAGCCATGGTATAAGACTTCCCCGAAGCCCGAGGTCAATAGCTTTGTTGATGATTATATTGTGGTCGACTAGGTCGAATGCTTTAGTGAAATCAATGAAGGCGACAGCTACAGACGTTTTTCGTTTCTCGAGATGGCGGTATATGTAATCGAGAAATCTGACAAGACAGTGAGTGGTGGAGGAAGTTTTCATGTTGCCAAATTGCTGAGGGTCTACGACTCCTGCAATATCAGCATAAGCCCAGTCGAACACAAAGCTTTCACAGATTAGGCTGGGTATTGGGGTGATTGCAATAGGTCGTAGCTGATTTAAGGATTGTGGGCTGGTTGACTTGGGCACTGGTGATACATAAGAGGTCTTCCAGTCAGCTGGGCATCTGGCTTGACTGAGAGAAGCATTGATGATGGAGCATAGGGGTTTAGCAAGCTCCGGGGAGAACTCCTTGAAGAGTTTCATTGGTAAGTCAATGGGGGTGGTAGAGCGTTTTAACTTTAGTTTGTCCAGGCGTTTTGCTACTTCAAATTCTTCTACTAAGTCAGTGGGAAGGGGGGCTGGTAGGTAAGCAGGGAGAGTGGTTGTGTCAAGCCAGGGGAGCGTCTGGCATATAGTAGCGAAATGGTTATTTGTTTGCTCAGCTGCGTCAACATTAGTGAGATGGCTAAGGAAGGGGAGGGGGTGTGTCTTATTGTTTAGTCCACAGAGTTCTTTAAGCTTACCATACCATTGACTGATGTTGGTCTGCTTCAGGTGTTGTAATTTGGTTGGGTAGTGGGACTTCTTTGCAGTGCGTATTTCGCGGATGACTCGGTTGCGAAGGGACCTGTAGCGGATGTGGTCATTGAGATGAAAGGCTCTGTCTCTCTGTTGCATAAGTCTTTTGATCCGAGGTGTGGTCCAGGGCAAGTCAGCTGGGTGAGATCTGACGGACTTCTCGGGGAAGAAGTGGTGGTGAGCTTCCGTGGTGGTGTTGGTATAATTTATCCATTTGGTTTCCACATCATCCATGCTAGGTACTTCAGTCCAGGGATGGTGAACTATCCACTGCCCGAAGAGGCGCACTGCAGAGTCAGTAATCGACCTGTAGGTCTTGATGTAGGGTCTCTGTGCTTGAGTGGGAGTGGCAGCTGGGAACCAGAGCACTGATAAGTGTGTGCTACACCCGATAGGAGGCATTGGTTGAGGTGGTTGGTACTGTTACGCTAAGTCAGTTAAGATAAGGTCAAGGGTATTTTGACCGGGTGTGGGGAAGGTCACAACTTGTGATAGTGATAGCTGGTCCTGGATGTCAGTGGTGTCAATTTCATTATAATCCCCACATAATACTAACTTGGCACATGGGTACCTGACTCTGAGGTGGTCTGAGGTGGTAATGAGATGATTGGTAAGAGTGTCTCTGGTGGGTGAGCGAGGCGGATGGTATGCCACACAGATTATGATAGAAACAGTGTGGCGCGGGTGGGCCCGTGGCACAACACTTACCCATAATGCTTTCACATCTGCTGGGACTTGAACATCCAGGCGTGACAGGCGTAGGTCATCTTGACAGAAGAGGGCAACGCCCCCTCCGCGTCTATGTGAACGAAGGTGATGAAAGAGTTGATATCCCTCAATATGACACGTTTCAGGCACAATTTGCCAAGCCTCACATATGGCAACGACGCTCGCGGCGGCTGACCTGACTGTAGTTGCCAGCTCGTCAAACTTATTAGCTAGGGAAGTGACGTTGGATAGCAGTAGAGACGGGAGATCATACCATATCCGTGGAACTTCAGTGTAATGGTATGGTCTGTCAGGGGTGGGTTTCTCCGGTTTCCTAGCGGAGGTTACGGTCCTAATGGGCTTATGTGTATGACGGCCTTGTCTACGGCTACGCGCGTGGAATATGCTCAGTGACTTGAGTCGCGCGATAACACTGCCATCAGGATAACCGTTCCCACGCTTTTGATGGTACAGAGTGCGTCGGGAGTAAGTTATTGGTGGCCATCTATTGATATCTGTTGTGGGCGGACGGAAGTGTTTGTCACTGACGGCACTTTGAGGTCCACTGACACTGGTAGACATCTGTTAATATTTGTTAGTCGTAAAGACCGTGGGTCTTTGTCCCTGGTGCTTGGGGTCGCCGACACAGTTTTCACGATATATGTAAACACCACGGTGGTCCTTGTCACTGGCACTTTAAAGGTGACCGATAAAGTGCCCACTGTCTGACTTTTCCTTGGGGTGCACTATCGGGGCACTGTATGATAATCACTTATTGCACTGATGACCTGAATGTTTTGCTGAGAAAGTCCCGGTCAAGTTAGGTCGGGTCCAGTCACACTCAGTATTACACTGCTGTGCTTTTGTGCTTTTCCTTAAGTGCACTATAGGAACACTGCTCGGTAATCAATCGTTCACTAATCACTAGAATGTTTTGCTGAATAGATCCAGGTGTAGTAAGGCTGGTAGGGCGTTGGAATATAGCAGGGAGAGGGGGCAGGGCCAAACAGACTCGGCCTGGCTGCTAAAACCGGGAGCGCCTTCGGGGCACGTCTTGTATCACTGACGGTTGACATCAATGCTTGCTTAGTTACGTTTAAGTAATTCAGTGTTGCTTCACGATAGTTAATTTCAGTGTTAGTTATTTTATATGTTTATGCAGTGTTAACGTAATCCAGTGCTTTATTTTTATTCTATATATTTAAGCAGATCTTTGATGTTTCGATGTTTTAGTATCATTTGTGTCTTAAAAGTTTCGATAGTGAATCAATTTGTTGTGACAGCCTACGAGGCTCTTTAGTGTGTTAGTATTTAATTTCATTAAATTCTTAAAGGTTCACTTTATTTATTTCTATCCCCTTTTGATTTACTCCGCTATTTTTTGTTTGGTTACGCCTAGAATCTGGATATTAAAGTAAATTAAGAGACGGCGTAACAATATATATATATATATATATATATATATATATATATATATATATATATATATATATATATATATATATATATATATATATACATATATATGTAACCGGTCGGAATTTACTGGACTTTATTTTCTCACTTGACTTGGGGTTTATTAAAGATTATTAGATGGTAATGGCAGTGGAAGCGCCCCTTTGAGAAAAATCCCGAACCAGCACAAGAACACTTAAATCTACAAAACAAAATGAATTGTCCGTGACCCGCAGAAGGATAGCGTCTGTGACTGGGATGAATGAGACACACTGTAAAATTTAGACACTTATATTCCCTCCAACACTACAAACACAATCAAATAATGGTACACCAATATGCGCACCTCTTAACTTGAACTTAAAACACTACTCTGGGGAATAAAAGTTATACATGATATTGAAATTATTAGAAACTCAGGCAACAATAAATTTAAAGTATTAAGAAATGTTGCTTGCACACATGAAACAGGCCTTAAGGGCTTTCAACAAAATTATATCACCCCAACAGATGCACAATTCCTAACCTAACTTAAACACTACTCTGGGGGACAAAGGTTATACCTGAGATCGGAATTATAAAGAAAAATTAAATGCATTAAAGGAATTAAATCACAGTATCACTCTGGTTCCACTTAGTGACACAAACATTCAAAAACAATGCTATCAAAATCAATTTAGAACTATTACTACACACGTCAAGATAATATCAGTAACTGAAAAAATGGTACTAACTACACACAAAATTATTGTCACTATTATTGAGATGTTACTGGGTCCACCAATATTCGTGAACCATGCTCCACCCAACTCAACATACACCCGTAATAAGGGAGATAAAATGTTTCTCTAGGTATCCCCTAGACTCCTGGTCTCAGTGTGTGACCATTAATCTACTCAGATAGCCTCAGTGTACTCTCAGTGCGTCCATGGGCGGGAAGAGAGAACACCAACAGGTGACTATGGCCAGTAGGTAATACTTCCATCTGACCGAGGACACGTGGTGTGGTGTTGTGCACCCACATGGTAAGAACTCATCACCCAATGCTGATGCTGGCCCCGTATCGTTTTAGTTGTCGGGTGCACTCGTTCGCTCAAGAGATCCTTTGCTCCCCGCTAACCAGTGACAAGCCTGCACTGATCGTTCCAACGGCGACAATCGCCAATCATCAATCCTCAACGGCAGTCTCAAACGGCAGTCAATCTCTCGCAGTCATCACTCTCCCAGTCAATTTCTCGCAGTCAAGTGGGTTCTGACGGAAACCCTGAAATGAACTCAGGGATACAGTTAGGCTTTGGGTGAG
>NW_024729988.1:0-36765 GCF_018991925.1 Homarus americanus | reverse complement strand
ACACACTCTGGCACACCCTCTGACACCCCAGGCACACCTCTCTCACCCCCTGGTTCTGACACTCCCAGGCACACCTCAGACACCCCAGGCACACCTCAGACACCTCCCAGGCACACCAGACACTCCCTGGTAAACCTCAGACGCTTCCAGGACACCTCCCCACACTCGCAGGCACACCTCCACACTCCCAGGCACCATGTACACGCCCCTGGTACTTTGACACTTGCAGGCACACCTCAGACACCCTGGTACACCTCAGACACCCAGGCACACCTCTACACTTCCAGGCACACCGCCGACACCTCAGGCACACCTCTGATACCCCAGGTACATCCCCTGGTACCCCAGGTACCCACTGACATTCCCTGCACACCTCTGACACTTGCACAATCAGCAGACACTGCCAGGTCCACCCTGGACACCCCAAGCACACCCGACACTCCAGGCACACTGCACCCCAGGCACACCTCCGACACCCCAGGAACACCCTGACACCCCAGGCATACCCCTGACACCCAAGTTACACCTCTACACCCCAGGCACACCTCTCACACCCCAAGCACCCACCGACATTCCCCACACTTCTGACACCCCACATCTCTGACACCCCAGGCACCGACACCTGCCAGGCTCACACCTTGCAGGCACCACTGACATTCCCTTGCACACCCCTGACACCCCAGGCACACTGCTGACACTGCCAGGCACACCTCTGACACGCTGCACACCTCCGACACAGGCACCTCACACCCCAGGCACACCTCCGACACCCCAGGCACACCTCTGACACTCCCAGGCACACCTCAGACACTCCCAGGCACACAGCTGACACTCCCAGGCACACCTCTGACACCCCAAGTACACCTCTGACACTCCCAGGCACACCTCCGACATCTCTGGTACACCTCCGATATTCTAGGTATTACCTCCGATATTCCTGTACACCTCTCATACTCCCAGGCACACCTTGAGACTTGGCATCACTGACACTGTCTGGTACACCTCTGACACTCTGGTACACCTCTGACACTCCCAGGTACACCTCCTGATATCCCTGGTACACCTGATATCCCAGTCAACTCTGACACTCGCACACCTTGAGACAAACAGGTACTCACTGACATCCTGGCACACCTCTGACACTCCTGGTACTCCTCTGACACTCCCTGGTTCACTTCTGAGACTGCAGGTACACCTCTGACACTCCCTGCACACCTCGATATTCCCAGGTAACCCTCCGATATTCCCAGGTACACCTCCAACACCTAGTGCACACCCGACACTCCCAGGCATTCTTGCACCACAGGCATACCTCCGACACCCCAGGCACACCTCTGACACCCTGGTCACACCTCTGACACCCCAGGCACACCTCTGACACCCCAGGCACACCTGACACTCCCAGGTACACCCACACTTGCGCACACTTCACACCCCAGGCACACATCTGACACCCAGGTACCTCCTGTCACCCCCACACGTCTAACACCCCAGGCACACCGCTGACACTTGTGCACCGCCGACACCCCAGGCACACCCCGACACTCCTGGGCACACCTCTGACACCCCAGGCACACCTCCGACACCCCACACACCGACACTCCCAGGCACACTCCCACACCCCAGGCACTCTTCCGACACCCCAGGCACACCCTGACAGTTCCAGCACACCCTGACACTCCTGCTACTTCCGACACCCCAGGTACACCCCACACCCCAGGCATCTCTGACACCCCACACCCCTGACACCCCAGATACACCCTCCCCAGACACCCTGGTCACCCCTGACAACTTGCACACCTCTCCACCCCTGGCTCCCACCCCAGGCACACCTCAGACACCCCAGGCACACCTCAGACACCCCAGGCACACCTGCAGACACTCCCTGGCACACCCTCAGACGCTTCTCTAGGCACACCCCACACTGCAGGCACACCCCACACTCCAGGCACCATGACACGCCCTGGCACTCTTGACACCTCAGGCACACCCCAGACACCCCAGGCACACCCCAGCAACCTCAGGTGCCACCTCTGACACCCCAGGCACACCGCTGACACTTGCACACCTCTGATATTCCAGGCACACCTTGCAATCCAGGTACCCACTGACATCCCTGGCACACCTCTGACACCCCAGGCACACCGCAGACACTGCCAGGTCCACCTCTGACACTCCCAAGCACACCTCCGACACTCCCCAGCACACTTCCTGCACTCCCAGGCACACCTCCGACACCCCAGGCACACCTCTGACACCCCAGGCATACCTCTGACACCTGCCACACCTCCACACCGCACACCCCACACTCCCCAAGTACTCCACTGACATTCCCTGGTACACTTCTGACACTCCGCGTGACATGTCCGACACTCCCAGATACACCTCTGACACTCCCAGGCACATCTCTGACAATCCCAGGTACACCTCTGACACTGCCAGGCACACCTCTGACAATCCCATGCACCCTGTGACACACCCAGGCACACCTCCGACACTCGCACACCTCTGCCAGGCACACCACTGACACTCCAAGCACTCCACTGACATTCCCTGGCACACCTCTGACACTCCCAGGCACACGTCCGACACTCCCAGACACCTCTGACACCCCAGGCACACCTCCGACACTCCCAGGCACACCTCTGACACTGCCAGGTACAGCTCTGACAATCCCAGGTACCCCAGTGACAATCCCAGGCACACCTCCGACACCTAGTGCACACCTCTGACACCCCTGCACACCTCCGATAATCTGCTGCACACCTTGATTCTCCCAGGCACACCTTGAGACTCCCAGGTATTTCACTGACACTCCCCTGGTACCTCTGACACTCCCTGGTTCACCCTGAGACTCCCAAGGCACACCTCTGACTCTCCTGCACACCTCTGATATTCCCAGGCACACCTCCGATATTCCTGGCACATCTCCGATACTCCCCAGGCACACATTTGAAACTCCCAGGTACTTCCACTGACACTCCTGCATACCCTGACATTCCCATATACACCTCTGACTCTCCCAGGCACACCTCTGATACCCCAGGTACACCTGGCACCCCAGGTCCGCCTCCGACACCCATGTACAACCTGACACTCCCAGGCAAACTCCGATATCCAAGGCATACCTCTGACACCCCAGGCACCCCACACCCCTGGCACACCCTGACACCCAGGCACACCTCAGACACTCCCTGGTACACCTCTGACACCCCAGCACACCCTTTCACCCCCTGGTTATCCCCTGACACTCCCCACACCCCAGACACCCAGGCACACCCCAGACACCCCAGGCACACCTCTGACAGCACCTGGTACACCCCAGACACTCTAGGCACCTCTCACACCCGAAGGCACACCTCCACACCCCAGGCACCCCAGACACTCCCTGGCACTCTCTGACACCCCAGGCACACCTCAGATACTCCAGGCACCCCAGACCCCAGGCACACCTCTGACACTCCGTGCACACTGCTGACACCACCAGGCACACCTCTGACACTCCATGCACACCACTGACACCCCTGGCACCTGACACTCACAGGCACACTGCTGACACTACCAGGTCACCTCTGACACCTGCACCCCACTGACACCCCTGGCACCCTGACACCCCAGGCACACCTCTGACACCGCCAGGCACACCTCTGACACTCCAGGCACACCTCAGACACCCCAGGCACACCCCAGATACTCCCAGGCACACCCCAGACACCCCAGGCACACCTGACACCCCAGGCACACCTCTGACACTCCCAGGCATTCCCTCTGACACCCCTGGCACACTCTGACACTCCCAGACACACCTCAGACACCCCTGGCACACTCTGACACTTGCACACCTCTCAGTCCCTGGCTCTGACACCCCGCACACCTCAGACACTTGCACACCTCAGAACACCAGGTGGCACACCTCTGACACCCTGCACACCCCAGACACTCTTAGGCACACCTCTCACACTGCAGGCACACCCCCACACCCCCCAGGCACCTGTGACACCCCTGGTACCTCTGACACCCCAGGCACACCCCAGACACCCCAGGCACACCCCAGACACCCCAGGCACACCTCTGACACCCCAGGCACACGTCTGGCACCCAGGCACACCGCTGACACTGCCAGGCACACCTCTGACACTCCATGCACACCTCTGACACTCCAGGCACATCTCCGACACTCCGCAATCTACTCGATAACTCTGGTACAACCCCGACAGTCCTACACCTGACACCTCAGGTTCACCTCTGACACTCAGGCACACCCCAGACACTTGCACACCCAGAATTCCCAGACACACCCAGACACCCCAGGCACACCTGGACACGCCCAGGCACACCTCTGACACTGCCTGGCACACCTCTGACACTCCCCAGGCACACCTCTGACACTCCGGTACACCTCTGACACTCCCCAGGCACACCCTGACACCCTGCACCCACTGACATTCCCCTGGCACACCTCTGACACTCCAAGGCACACCCCAACACTCCCAGGCACCACTGACACTCTGGCACACCCCGACACCCAGGCACACCTGACACCCTGCACACCGCAGACACCCCAGCACACCTCACACTCCCAGGCACACCTGACACCCTAGGCACCTCTGTCACCCCTGATACACGCCCAACACCCCAGGCACACCTCAGACACTGCCAGGCACATCTCCGACACTCCCAGGCACACCTCAGTCACCTGGGCACACCTCTGACCTCAAGTGCACCTCTGACACTCCCCAGCACACCTGACACCCCAGGCACACCCCAGACACCCCAGGCACACCGCTGACACCCCAGGCACACCTCTGACACCCCAAGCACACCTCTGACACTCCCAGGCACTCCTCCGACACTCCCAGGCACATCTCCGACACCCCAGGCACACACCCCAGGCACACCTCCGACACCCCAGGCACACCTGATATTCCCAGGAACACCTCTGATACCTTGCACACCTGAGACCTACCCCACTGACACCCCTGCACACATCTGACACCTCCGCCACCTCAGACACTCCCAGGCACACCGCCGACACTCCCAGGTACACCTCTGACACTCCCAGCACACCTCTGACAATCCCAGGTACTGCACACCTGCACACCTCCGACACTCCCCAGGTACCTCTGACACTCCAGGCACACCTGATATTCCCAGGTACACCTCCGATATTCCAGGAACACCTCATACTCCCAGGTACACATTTGAGACCTCAGGTACTTCACTGACACTCTTGGCACACCTCTGACACCCCAGGTACTCCTCTGACACTCCCTGTCACCCCTAAGACTCCAGGTACATCTCTGCAACTCCTGGTACACCTGATATTCCCAGGCACCTCGATATTCCCAGGCACACCTCCGATACTCCCAGGCACACCTCTGAGACTCCCAGGTACTTCACTGACACTCCCTGGCATACTCCCTGACATTTCCAGGTACACCTCTGACTCTCCCAGGCACACCTCTGATACCCCAGGTACACCTCTGACACTCCCCAGGTCCGCCTCCGACACTCCCAGGTACAACTCTGACACTCCCAGGTAAACCCCTGACACTCCCAGGCACACCTCGACACTTGCACACCTCAGACACTCCTGGTACACCTCTGACACCCCAGGCACACCTCTTTCACTCCCCTGGTTCTCCCCTGGCACCCCAGGCACACACTCAGACACTCCCAGGTACACCTCAGACACCCCAGGTACACCTCTGACACCCCAGGTACCCCCAGACACCCTTGGCACACCCCACACTCCCAGGCACACCTCCCCACACTCCCCAGGCACTCCTGTGACACTCCCTGCACACCTCTTGACACTCCCCAGGTACACCCCTCTGACACTCCCAGGCACATCTCTGACACTCCCAGGTAATTCTCTGACACTCCCTGGTACACCTCTGACACTCCCCAGGCACACCTCTGACACTCCCCAGGTACACCTCTGACACCCCAGGCACACCCCAGACACCCCAGCCAGCCCTCACACCCCAGGCACACCTTTGACACCTCAGGTACTCTTCTGTCACCAATGATACACGTCTATCACCCAGGCACACCGCTGACACTCCCAGGCACACTGCTGCACACAGGTACACCTCAGACACTGCCAGGCACACTTCAGACACTACCAGGCACACCTCAGACACTCCAGGCACACCAGTCACCCAAGGCACCTCTGACACCCCAAGTGCACCTCTGACCCCCAGGCACACCTCTGACACTCCCAGGTACACCTCAGACACTCCCCAGGTACACTGCTGACACCCCAGGCACACCCTCTGACACTCACAAGTACACCTCTGACACTCCCAGGCACACATCCGACAGTCCCAGGCACACCTGACACCCCAGGTACACTTCTTACACCCCAGGCACACCGACACTCCCCAGGCACACCCCTGACACTCCCAGGCACACCTCTGACACTCCCAGGCACACCCTGACACCTCAGGTACATCTCTGACACTCCCCAGGTACTCTACTGACACCCCTGGTACACCCTGGACACTGCCAAGGCACACCTCTGACACTCCCAGGCACACCCTCTGACACCCCCAGGCACACCTCTGACACCCCAGGTACACACTCTGACACTCCCAGGCACACCTTGACACTCCCAGGTACTCCACTGACATTCCCTGGTACACCTCTGACACTCCCAGGCACACCGCTGACTCTGCCAGGTACACTTCTCGACACTCTGGCACATCTCCGATACTCCCAGGTACACTCTCCGATATTCCAGGTACACCTCTGATACCCCAGGCACACCTTTGAGACACAGGTACTCACTGACACTCCCTGGTACACACCTCTGACACCCCAGGCACTCTGACACTCCCTGGTTCACTTCTGACACTGCAAGGTACACCTCTGACACTCCCTGGTACACACCTCCGATATTCCCAGGTACACCTCCTGACATTCCCAGGCACACCTCCAACACTCCCAGCACCTGACACTCCCAGGTACACCTCTGGCACTCCCAGGCTACCTCCTGACACTCCCCAGGCACACCTCTGACACTCCCAGGTACACCTCTGACACTCCCCAGGCACACCCTGACACCCCAGGCACACCTCTGACACTCCCAGGCACCCCAGACACCCCAGGTACACTCTCACACTCCCCAGGCACACCTCTGACACCCCTAGGTACTCTCTGTCACCCCTAACAATGCTCCACACTTCCAGGTACACCCTGACACTCCCAGCACTGCTGACACTCCCAGGTACACCTCTGACACTCCCAGGTACACCTCTGACACCCCAGGTACACCTCCGACACCCCAGGCACACCTCTGACACTCCTGGGGCACACTTCTTACACTCCCAGGTACTCTTCCGACACCCCAGGCACACCTCTGACACCCCAGGTACACCCTGACACCCCAGGCACACCTCTGACACTCCCAGGTACACCTCTGACACTCCTAGGTATTCCTCTGGATTATTCCCTGCTAAGAATTCTGACACTCCTGCAGATACACCTCAGACACCTGGTACACCTCTGACACTCCCAGGTACACCTCTCTCACACCTGGTTTCCCCCCCTGGCACTCCCCAGGTACACCTCAGACACTCCCCAGGTACACTCTCAGGCTCTCCCAGGCACACCTCCTGACACTCCCCTGGTAAACCTCAGACGCTTCTAGTACACCTCTGACACTCGCAGGGTACCCTTCACACTCCCAGGTACTCATGCTGACACTCCCTGGTACTTCTTGACCTCCCAGGCCCTCAGACTCCCTGTGCACCTCAGACACCCAGGCACACCTCTGACACCCCAGGTACACTTCTGACACTCCCAGGCACACCTCCACTCCCCAGGCACCCTTTGCACTCCCGGTATCCACTGACATTCCCTGGTACACCTCTGACACTCCCCAGGTACACCGCTGACACTGCCAGGTTCACCTCTGACACTCCCAGGCACACCTCCGACACTCCCAGTGCACCTTCTCGCACCCCAGGTACACCTCCGACACTCCCAGGCACACCCCGAGGCCCCAGGCATACCTCTGACACCTGCCACACCCCTACACTCCCAGGCACACCTCTCACACTCCCAAGTACTCCACTGACATTCCCCACACTTCCTCAGACACTCCCCAGGCATACTCCGACACCCCAGGTACCCTGGACACTCCCAGGCAGCCCATCTTTGACACTCCCAGCAGGTACTCCACTGACATTCTCTTGTACCTCTGACCTCCGGTTTTCGCTGACACTGCAGGTGCACCTCTGACTTGCTAGGTAAACCTCAAACTCCCAGGTGCCTTCTCACACTCCCAGTGCCTCAAACTGCTCCAGTGCACCTCTGGCCTCCCAGGCACCGCTGGGCTTGCTCAGGCCTTCTTCTCCCAGGTGCCTCTGACCTCCCAAGTACACTCAGCCTCCCAGTACCTCCGTGTTACAGGTACCTCCAATCAGGTACCTCCCGTGTTCCATTACACCTCTCCTTCTCCCATTTTTGAACTCCCATTTACTTACTGGCTTTTGTCTGTTTCTCTGGCCGCTCCCATTTTGCCTCTGGCTCCCATTTTCAAATATTCAGTACACTCTGGTGCCTGTTATACAGACCAACAGGCCTTCACTGACTTTTCTGGTACCTCGACACTCCCAGGTGCTCTCTGACGCTCCCTGGTTCACTTCTGGAGACTGCAGGTACCTCTGACCTCCTAATTTTGCAAATATTCCCAGGTAACCCTCCGTGTTCCCGGGTACACCCTCCAGCCTCCCCGTTGCCTCGACACTCAGGTGGCTCTTGCCTCCTGGTATCTCTCCCAACCTCCAGGTACCTCTGACGCTCCAGTGCCCACCTCATTTCAGTTTGCAACACTCTGGTGCCAGACACTCCCAGGCCTTCTGCCAGGTACATCAAACACTCTAGGTGCTCTCTGTCACTCCTAATACCGTCTGCTTTCTCCAGGTACACCGCTGACACTCCCAGGTACCACCGCCTCCGGTACACCTCCCCAGCCCAAGTACCTCTGACGCTCCCAGGTGCACCTCCGACACTCCAGGCTTGCCCTGCTCAAACACTCCCAGGTGCCCCAACACCTCCCCAGGTGCTCTTCAGACACTCTTGGGCACCTCTGACACTCCCAGGTACCTCCCGCCAGGCTGCCTCAGCACTCCAGGTACCTCTGGCCTCCTAAGTGTTCTCTTCAACCTCCCTGCTACCTCTGACACTCCCAGATACCTCGAACACTCCCTGTTTTGCCTCTGTTTGCTCCCAGGCCTCTCCTCACTCCCTGGTTTCCCCCCCAAGCCTCCCAGAGTACCTCAGGCTCTCCCAGTGCCTCCGGCCTCCCAGGCCACCTGTGACCTCCTGGTAAACCTCCAGACGCTTCTGGGTACACCTCTCACTCGCAGTGCCTCCTCCCAGGTACTCATGTGACACGCCTGGTGTGACTTGCTCCAGTGCACACCTCAGACACTCCCAGGTGCACCTCAGACACTCTGAACTGCCTCCTGACTGCTCAGGTACCGCTTGTGAGCACTCCCAGGTACACCTCTGATACTCCCAGGTACCTTTGGTGCTCCGTGCTCCCACGCATTTCCTGTTTCTCCAGCACTCCCAGGTGCACCAGACCTGCAGGTCCTCTGGCTTGCTCCCAAATGCACCTCCCATTGCTCAGGCCTGCCTTCTCTGCCTCTGCAGTGCCTCCCGCTTGCTCCCAGGTACACCTCTGGCCTCCAGGTGTCCTCCTGACGCTCCAGGGTTACCTCTAACACTCCCAGGTACACCTCTCACTCCCAAGTGCTCACTGACATTCCTGTCACCATCTGGCCTCCCACGGGTACATCTCCTGACCTCCCAGGTGCTCTGACACTCCCAGGTACACAACACATCTGGTGCTCACTTTGGCATTCACTCGCCAGTGCACTGCAGCCTGCCAGGTACACACTGGCATTTGCCAGAGTAAACTCCATTTTGCTCCCAGTGCCTCACTCCCAGGTACCTCCAACCTCCCAGGTACACCTCTAAGCACTCCCAGGCACTTCAGAACACTCCCAGGTACTGGCTGGCCTCCCAGGTACACCTCACTCCCATTTTTACCTCTGACATCCCAGGTACCTCCGACATTCTGGTACACCTCCGATATTCCCAGGTACACCTCCGATATTCCAAAGTACACCTCTCATACTCCCAGGTACACCTTGAGACTCCCAGGTACTTCTGACACTGTCTGTGCACACCTCTACTGACACTCCCAGGTACCCCACCTCTGACTTTGCTCAGGTGCACCTTCGTGTTCCCAGGCTCCTCAAATATTCCCTGGTGCCCCCTCTGATTGCTCCAGGGTACTGCTGAGACTAACAGGTCTTCTGACACTCCCTGGTGCACCTCTGTTGCTCCCGGTCTCTCTGAGGCTCATGGTTCACTTCTGAGAGCTGCAAGGTACTCCCTGTTTCCTGGTACCTCCGTGTTCCCAGAATGTCCCTCCGATATTCGTGTACACTCAGGTGCCTTCGGCCTCCCAGGTACATTTCTTGCTCTCTGGGTATACTCAAACCTCCCGGTGCCCTCTGTGCTCCCAGGCACCTCCCAGCCTCCCAGGTACCTCTGACACTCAGTGTTGGTACTCCCGGCCAGACACTCCAGGTGCACTTCTGCTCTGGTGCACATCTGGCATTCTGGGTGCTCCTTTGTCGCTCCTGATGCCGTGCTTGCTTCTGGGTACCGCCCGGCCTTGGGTACAGCTGGCTTGCTGCCGATTTTCCTCTGACACTGCCAGGTGACCTCTGGACTGCCAGGTACCTCAGACCTCCAGGGTACTCCTGGCCTACATTTACTTCTTACACTCCCAGGTGCTCTTGGCTTGCTTCCAGGTACACCTCTGTGCTCCCAGGTACACCTCTGTGCTCTATGCACATCTCTGACACTCCCAGGTACCTCTGACACTCCTGGGCCATTCACTCTGGCCTCCTCTGCCTCCCAGCACTCCCAGATACCTCTGACACTCCCTGGTACAGCTCACCAGGCGCTCCAGGTGCCTCTCTGACTTCCTGGTTCCCCTGGCATTCCTGGTGCACCTCAGACCTCCCAGGTACCTCAGACACTCCCAGGCACACCTGTGAACTCCTGGTACCTCAGACGCTTCTGGTTCTCTTCTCACACTCGCAGGTACACCTCTCCACTCCCAGGTACTCATGTGACTCCGTGGTGCTTCTTGCCAGCCTCCCAGGTACACCTCAGACCTCCCAGGTACACCTCAGACACTCCCAGGCACACCTCACTGCACTCCCGGGTACACCATGACACTCTCAGGGCCACCTCTGATGCTCTGGTACCTTTGGTGCTCCCGGTACCTCACTGACATTCCCTGGTACACCTCTGGCCACTCCAGGTACACTACAGACACTGCCAGGTCACACCTCTGTTCTCTCAAAGTACACCTCAACACTCCCAGGTACCTTCCTCCCTTCTCCCAGATACCTCCGACACTCCCAGGTGCACCTACTGGCCTCCCAGGTATACCTCTGACACTCAAGTTACCTGCCTCCCAGGTACTTTCACTCCCAAGTACTCCAGTGTTCCCTGGTACCTTCTGACACTCCCAGGTACATGTCCCGACTTCTGAATACCTCTGACTTGCTCCAGGTTTCTCGACGTCTTTTGCCTCTGACACTGCCAGCATTCTGCCCTGCAACAATCCCAGGCCTCACCTGTAACTGCCCAGGTACACACCTCCGACACTCTGGTGCCTCACCAGGGCCTGCCTTTGTGCTCCCAAGTGCTCACGTTCACAGTGCCTTTGACCTCCCAGGTACGCGTCCGACACTCCCAGATACACCTCTGACTCCAGGTACCGCTCCGAGCACTCCCAGGTGCCTCTGACACTGCCAGGTACAGCTCTGGCAATCCCAGTGCCTCCTGCCAGCCAATCCCAGGTGCACCTCCGACACTCCAGGTGCCTCTGACCCCCCAGGTACACCCTCGATAATTTCAGGTACCTTTTGATTCTCCCAGGCCCCAGAACTCCCAGTATTTCTCTGACACTCCTGGTACTCGCTGACACTCCCAGGTTCACCTCTGAGACTCCCGTGCACCTCGGCTCTCCACCAGTGCCTCCATTTCCCAGGTGCCTCAGATATTCCGGGTGCATCTCCCGACCTCCCAGGTATTTGCAAACTCCCGTGCCACACTGCACTCCTGATGCCCCTGACATTCCCATGTGCACCTCTGACTCTCCCAGGGTACCTCTGGTGCTCCGAGGTACCTCTGCTGCACTCCCAGGTCCGCCTCCGACCCCCATCAGCCTGCTCCGACACTCCCAGGTAATCTCCGGTACTCCGGGTGTCGCCTCCTTTGCTCCACATTTACCTCTGACACTCCCTGGTACCTCCTGACACTCCCAGGCACGCCTGGCACTCCCTGTTGTACCTCTGACTCCATGTACACCTCTTTCACTCCTGGTTGTCCTCTGGCACTCCCAGTACACCTCAGACACCTCCCAGGTTGCCTCACTTTCCTCCCAGTGTACCTCTGACAGTACCTGACACCTCAGGCTGCTTCTGGGTGCACCTCTCACCTCAGTACCTCTCACACTCTGGGTACTCTCTGTGTGCTCCTTGGTGCTTCTCTGTGCTCCCGTGCCTCAGGTGGGCACCTCAGACCTCTGAGCTCTGGCTCTCCAGGTACACCGTTGACTTGCTACCAGGTACTCTGACCTCCATGTGCACAAGCCTCCTGGTACCGTGACACTCTACAGGTTTTGAGCACTACAGGTACCTCTGACCTCCCAGGTGCCACTGACACTCCTGGTGACACCTGGCCTCCAGGTGCACCTCTGACACTCGCCAGGTACACCTCTGGCCTCCCAGGTACTCAGGCCTCCCGGGTACCCCATGATGCTCCCAGGTACACCCAGACACTCCCAGTTACACCTCCCAGCACTCCCAGGCCTCTGGCCTCCTGGGTATGGGTACTCCTGAGCACTCCTGGTACCTCTGGCCTCCCAGATACACCTCAGACACTCCTGGTGCACCTCCTGACACTCCAGGCCTCTCTTCAGGCACTGAACACTCCCAGGTACCTCAGGCCTCCCAGGTACCTCAGGCACTCCCAGTTTTGCACCTCTGACCTCCCTCGTGCACCTCAGACACTTCTGCATTTTGCCTCTCACACTCTTGCAAATTTTCACTCCAGGTCTCTGTTGAGCCTCCTGGTGCTTCTCTGACACTCCAGTGCCTCAGGCCTCCCAGGTGCCTCAGACACTCCCAGGTGCACCTCCAGACACTCCTGGGCACACGTCTGGCACTCCCAGGTACACCGCCTGACCTGCAGGTGCCTCTGCTCTGTTGCACTCAGGCCTCCCAGTACCTCTGGCTTCTCCCAGGTGCTCCACTGAACTCCTGGTACAACACTACAGTCCCATTACACCTCGGCTTACTCCAGGTTCGCCTCTGAGCACTCCCAGTGCACCTCAGAAACTCCAGGTGCCCCAGATATTCCAGGTCACTTTAAGACTCCCAGGTACCTTGGTTGGAGGTACCTCTGACACTGCCTGGTGCACCTCTGTTGCTCCAGGTAGGCTTCTGGCACTCCCAGGTACACCTCTGAGCCTCCCAGGTACACTTCTGCGCTCCATTGCTCTGACGTTCCTGGTGCCTCTGACACTCCAAGGTGCACCTCTAACTCTCCCAGGTATTCCACTGACCTCCCTGGTACACCTAACCTCCCAGGTACACCTCCTGAGCTCAGTACACCACCAGAAACTCCAATTTTGCCTTCTCACACTCCCAGGTACCTCCCAACTCTCCTAGGTGCTCCTCTGTCACTCCTGGTACACGTCTGCTCCCATTTTTATAAGACACTGCCAGGTACATCTCCACACTCCCATTTTCTCAGTCCTCCAGGTGCACCTTGGCCTCAGTGCTCCTCTGTCAATCCCAGGCACACCTCCTTGCTCCAGGTGTTTCCTCAGGTGCTTTCCCAGGTGACACTGCTGACTTGCTCCTGGGTGCCTCTGGCCTCCTAAGTACCTCACTTGCATCCCAGGTGCACATCCAGCCTCCCAGTTACACCTCGATACTCCTGGTGCACCTCCCTTCCACCTCTCCGACCTCCCAGGCCTGTGACTCCCAAGTGCACAGCACTCCCAGGTACACCTCTGACACTCGGTACATCTCTTGCGCTCCAGGTGCTCTCTGACCTCCTAATTTTTGGACACTGCAGGTACACCTCTGGCACTCCAGGTACCTCTGACATTCCCAGGTACCTCTGGCCTCCCAGGTACACATCTGGCCTCCCAGGTGCACCTTTGACCTCCAGGTCTCACTGACATTCCTGGTACCTCTGACACTCCCAGGTACCGCTGACTCTGCCAGGTGCACCTCAGGCACTCCCGTTACTCGACACTCCATTTTCTTCTCATGCTCCCAGGTTTTTGCCTCACACTTGATGCACCTCTGACCTCCCAGGTACAACTCTGACACTCTAAGTTACCTCTGACGCTCATGGTTTTAACTCCCAGTGCTCCTCTTGATTCCCTGTTTCAACCTCCCAGGCACGTCCGTTGCTCCCAGATACACCTCTGCCTCCCAGGGTGCATCTCTCTGAACTCCCTTCACACCTCTGACACTGTGGGTACACCTCTGACAATCAGGTACTCCTGTGGCCTCCCAGTTACATCTCGACTTGCTCCCAAGTACACCTCTGTGCTCCCGTGCCTCAGATGTTCCAGGTACCTCCGATATTCCTCGTTTACTCTGATGCTACAGGTACCTTTGAGACTACAGGTGCTTCACTTTGGCCTCCTGGTGCACTTCTGTCTCCTGGTTTCTCCTGGCCTCCCAGTGCACCTCTGACTCCCAGGTGCCTCCAGACATTCCAGGTACCCCAGATATTCCCAGATACACTGTGAACCTCCCAGGGACACCTCCGATACTCCCGTTGCACCTCTGCAGCTCCCTGGTGCACCTCTGGCTCAGGTACCTCTGGCTCCCGTGCATCTCTGGCTTCTCCCATTTTTAACCTCCCAGTACACCTCTGATACTCCCAGGTACCCCAGACACTCCCAGGTACACTTCTCTCACTCCCAGGTGCACCTCGGGCCTCCTAGGTATCTCCTTGTCGTTCCTGATACACGTCTGATGCTCAAGTGCACCCTTGAGACTCTGGGCCACACCATGACACTGCAGGCACCTCAGACACTGCCAGTTACCTCAGACACTGCCAGGTACCTCAGACCTCCCAGGTGCACCTCAGTCACTCCAAGGTACACACTCTGGCCTCCTCACACCTCCTGACCTCCAAGGCACACCTCGGTGCTCTCAGGTTTGCCTCCAGGCTCTCCCAGGTACACCGCTGACCTCCCAGGTACCTCTCTGCACTCCCATGCCTCTGGCCTCCCAGGTGCTCCTCCGGCTTGCTCAAGTGCATCTCCACACTCCCAGGTGCTCTACTGACACTCCCTGTTGCCCCAGACCACTGCCAGGTACACCTGTCTTGGTGCCTCTGACACTCCCAGGTACACCTCTGTTGCTCCCAGGTACTGACCTCCCCAGGTACCTTTGACACTCCCAGGTACTCACTGACATTCCTGGTACACCTCAGCATGGTACCGCTGACTCTGCCAGGTGCCTCCGACACTCCCAGGTACACCTCCGACACTCCCAGGTACACTTCTCACCTCCCAGGTACCTCTCGTCACTGCCAGGTACCTCTGAGCACTCCCAGGTGCACCTCTGACCTCTAAGTTACCTCTGACCTCCATGGTACCTCTGTCACTCCCATTCCCATTCCTGGTACACTTCTGACACGACCAGGCACACGTCCGATTGCTCCCAGATACACCTCTGACCTCCTGGGTGCATCTCTGTTCGCCTTCCTCTGACACTGCCAGGTACACCTCTGACAATCCCAGGTACTCTCTGTGACACTCCCAGGTACCTCCCATTCCCAAGTGCACCTCTCTGTCCTCCCAGGTACTTCACTGACCTCCCTGGTACCCTCAGACACTCCTTGTTCCTCTGACCTCCCAGGTACACTTCATTCACTCCCTGTTTCTCCCCTGGCCTCCCAGGTACACCTCTGACTCTCCAGGTACACCTCTTACCTCCCAGGTACACCTCTGACCTCCCAGGTACACCTCTGACGCTCCCAGGTACACTTCTGACACTCCAGGTACACCCCCAGACTCTCCGGTGCACTTCTCCTCCCAGGTACCTTTGACCTCCTAGGTGCTCCTCTGTCACTCCCTGATACGTCTAACATCCCAGGTACACCGCTGACCTCCCAGGTACACCGCTGCTGCCAGGTACCTGAACCCACTGCCAGGTACTCTTGAACCTGCCAGGTACACCTCAGACACTCCCAGGTACACCTCAGTCCTCCAAGGTGCACCTCTGACACTCCAAGTGCACCTCTGACCTCCCAGGCACCTCTGACACTCCCAGGTGCAAATCAGACACTCCCAGGTGCACTGCTGACACTCCTGGGTACCTGACCTCACAAAGTGCACCTCTGACACTCCCAGGTACCTCTGACACTCCCAGGTACCTCCTCTGACCTCCCAGTTACCTCTGTCTCAGGTACATCTCTGACCTCCCAGGTATTCCTGATGTCCCCTGGTACACCTGGCTCTCCCAGGTACACCTCTGCGCTCCCAGGTACCTCTGAGCACTCCCAGGTACACCTCTGACACTCCCAGGTAAACCTCTGACCTCCCCAGGTAACCGCTGACACTGCCGGGTATACCTCTGACACTACATGTACACCCTCCGACACTCCCAGGTACACCTCTGAGACTCCCAGGTGTTACTGACACTCCCTGTTACAACCTGTGCTCCCAGGCCTCTGAGCATTCCGAGTACTCTCTGATGCTCCCAGGTACCTCAGACACTCCCAGGTACACCCCAGATATTCCCAGATACACCCCAGACACTCCCAGGTACCTCCGCAGCTCCCAGGTACACTCTGCACTATCTGGTGCACCTCTGGCACTCAGGTACACCTCTGACCTCCAGGTACATCTCTGACACTCCCAGGTACACCCCTGGCTCCCAAGTACACCTCTGACACTCCCAGGTACACCCCAGACCTCCCAGGTACACTTCTCTCACTCCCAGGTACACCTCAGACACTCCCTGGGTACTCTTTGTCATCCCTGATACACGTCTGAACACTCCAAGGTGCACCGCTTCAGCCTCCCAGGTACACCGCCCAGGCACTGCCAGGTGCACCTCGAACACTGCCAGTTACACCTCAGGCACTGCCAGGTGCACCTCAGACACTCCCAGGTACCTCAGTCACTCCAGGTACACCTCTGACACTCTCAAGTGCACCTCTGACTCCCAGGCACACCTCTGACACTCTCAGGTACCTCAGACACTCCCAGGTACACCCCAGATATTCCCAGATACACCCAGACACTCCCAGGTACACCTCCGATACTCCCAGGTTACCTCTGACACTCCTGGTCACCTCCTGACACTCCCGGGTCACACCTCTGCCTCCCAGGTACATCTCTGGCCTCCCAGGTACACCTGACTCCCAAGTACACCTCTGACCTCCCAGGTACCCCAGACACTCCCAGGTACACTTCTCTCCTCCCAGGTACCTCAGACACTCCTAGGTGCTCCTTTGTCGTTCCTGATCACGTCTAACACTCCAAGGTACCGCTGACCTCTGGTACACCGCTGACACTGCCAGGTACACCTCAGACACTGCCAGTTACACCTCAGACACTGCCAGGTACCTCAGACACTCCCAGGTACCTCAGTCACTCCAAGGTGCACCTCTGACACTCTCAGTGCACCTCTGGCCTCCCAGGCACACTCTGACCTCTCAGGTACACCTCAGACGTCCCAGGTACCTTGACACTCCCAGGTACACCTCTGACACTCCCGTGCCTCTGACACTCCCAGGTACTCCTCCGACACTCCAAGGTGCATCTCCGACACTCCCAGGTACCTTCTTACTCCAGGTGCCTCCGACCTCCCAGGTACACCTCTGACCTCCCAGGTCACCTAATTCTCCCAGGTACCCTCTTACCCCCCAGGTACATCTCTGACACTCAGGTCCTCCTGACCTCCCTGGTACCCTGAACTGCCAGGTACCTCTCACCTCCCAGGTTACCTCTGACACTCGGTACACCTCTCAACACTCCCATGCCTCTGACCTCCTGGTACCTCTGACACTCCCAGGTACATCCTTGACACTGCCAGGTGCACCTCCGGCACTCCCAGGTACACCTCCGACACCCCGGGCCTTCTCACACTCCCAGTTACCTCCGACACTCCCAGGTACCTCTGACCTCCCAGGTACACCTCTGACACTCCAAGGTACACCTCGGACACTCCCACCTCTGACACTCCCAAGTACTCCCTGACATTCCTCGTACACTTCTGACACTCCCAGGTACACGTCCGACACTCCCAGATACACCTCTGACCTCCCAGGTACATCTCTGAGCACTCCCAGCTACACCTCTGACACTGCCAGGTACACCTCTGACAATCCCAGGTACTCTTGTGACACTCCCAGGTACCTCCCATTGCTCAGGTACACCTCTGACCTCCCAGTTACACCTCCGATATTCCCAGGTACACCTTCGATATTCCCAGGAACACCTCTGATACTCCCAGGTACACCTTTGAGACTCTCAGGTACTTCACGGCCTCCCTTATACCCCAGGCATTTGGGTACACCTCTGACTCTCCCAGGTACCTCTGATGCTCCCAGGTACACCTCTGATACTCCCAGGTCCGCCTCCGACACTCCCAGTACAACTCCGGCCTCCCAGGTAAACCTCCCAGTCTCCTAGGTGCCCTCTGGCCTCCCAGCTCACCTCTGACACTCCCAGGTACACCTCCAATATTCCCAGGTACCTCCGATATTCCCAGCAACACCTCTGATACTCCCTAGGTACCTTTGGGAACTCCCAGGTACTTCACTGACACTCCACTTGGTACACCTCTGTACCTCCCAGGTACTCCTCTGGCATTCTGGTTTACCTCTAGACTCCCAGGCATCTCGGCTCCTGGTACACCTCCGATATTCCAGGTACACCTCCGATTCCCAGTACCTCCGTGCTCCCGGGTACACCTCTTGAGACTCCCAGGTACTTCACAGCACTCCCTGGTATACCCCTGACATTCTCCAGGTACACTCTGACTCTCTCAGGTACACCTCTGTTTCTCCCAGGTACACCTCTCTGACCTCAGGACCGCCTCCTGACACTACTAGGTACAACTCCTTGCTCCCAGGTAAACCTCCGTGCTCTACAGTGCACCTCTGACCTCCCAGGTACACCTCAGACACTCCCTGGTACACCTCCCACAGCCTCCCAGGTACACCTCTTTCACTCCATGGTTCTCCCCTGGCACTCCCAGGTACATCAGGCACCTCCCAGGTACACCTCAGACACTCCAGGTACCTCTGACAGTCCCAGGTACCCTCAGACACTCCTAGGTACACCTCTCACACTCCCAGGTACACCTCTCACCTCGGGTACTCTGTGACCTCCCTGGTACCTCTGGCTTCTCCAGGTACACCTCACTCCCAGGTACATCTCAGACACTCCCAGGTAAACCTCTGGCACTCCCAGTACCTCCTGACACTCCCAGGTACACCTCTGGCACTCCCAGGTACACCTCTGACACTCCCAGTACACCCCAGACACTCCCAGGTACACTTCTCTACCCTCCCAGGTACACCTTTGACACTCCCTGGGTGTCTTCTGTCACTCTGATACATGTCTCTGAACACTTCCCAGGTACACATGACACTCCCAGGTGCACCGCTGGCACTGCCAGTACACATCCAGACACTGCCAGGTACACTTCAGACACTACCAGGTACCTCAGACACTCCCAGGTACCTCAGTCACTCAAGGTGCACCTCTGACACTCCAAGTGCACCTCTGACAATCCCAGGCACACCTCTGACACTCCCAGGTCACCTCAGACACTCCCAGGTACACTGCTGACACTCCTAGGTACACCTCTGCACTCCCAAGTACACCTCTGACACTCCCAGGTACATCCGACACTCCCAGTTACACCTCCGATGCTCCCTGGTGCACTTCTTACACTCCCAGTACCTCGACACTCCCAGGTACCTGCGACACTCCAGGTACACCTCTGACACTCCCAGGTACACCTCCAGCTCCGAGGTACATCTCTTGACACTCCCAGGTGCTCTACTGACACTCCCTGGTACAGACACTGCCAGGTGCACCTCTGGCACTGCAGTGCACCTCAGTTCCCAGGTGCACCTCTGACACTCCCAGGTACATCTGACCTCCCAGGTACACCTTGTGCTCCCAGGTGCTCCACTGTTCCTGGTACCTCCCAACCTCCCAGGTACATGACTCTGCCAGGTACCTCGCACTCCCAGGTACACCTCCGACACTCCCAGGTACACTTCTCACACTCAGGTACCTCCGGCACTGCCAAGTACCTCCGCCTCAGGCTGCTCTTCAGCACTCTAAGGTTACACCTCTGACACTCCATGACACCTTCTGTACTCCAAGTACTCCTCTTAAATTCCTGGTGCACTTCTGACCTCCAAAGGCACGTCCGACTTCTCCCAGACCCTCTGGCCTCCCAGGTACATCTCGCTCCCAGCTACCTCTGGCCTGCAGGTACACCTCGACAATCCCAGGTCTCCTGTGACCTCCCAGTTACACCTCCGACACTCCCAAGTACACTCTGGCCTCCCAGTGCACCTCGATATTCCCGGTACCTCCGTATTAGGTACACATCTGAGTACTCCCAGGTACACCTTTGAAACTCCCAGGTGCTTCACTGACATCTCCCTGGTGCCTTCTGACCCTCCTGGTTCTCCCCTGACCTCCAGGTACACTCGGCTCCCAGGTACACCTCTGGCCTCCCAGGTACATCTCTGGCCTCCCAGGTACACTTCAACCTCCCAGGTACTCCAGGTGCCACTTCTCACACTCCCAGGTACACTGACCTCCTAGGTACTCCTCTGTCACTCCTGATACACGTCTACTCTCCCAGGTACACCATGACCTCCCAGGTATACCGCCTGACACTGCCAGGTACTCCTCAGACACTGCCAGGTACTCTTCAGACACTGGTACCTCGGACACTCCCAGGTACACCTCAGACACTCCATTGCACCTCTGACACTCCCAAGTACTCTGACACTCCCAGGCACACCTCTGGCACTCCCGTTACGTCAGACACTCCCAGGTACACTGCTCAGCCTCCTGGGTACACCTCTGACACTCCATGAGTACCTCGGCTCCCAGGTACACCTCTGGCCTCCCAGGTACCTCTGACACTCCCAGTTACACCTCTGGCCTCCCAGGTACATCTCTGGCCTCCCAGGTAACCTCTGACACTCCCATGTAACCGCCCCTGCACCCAGGTATACACTCATTTACATGTTGCTCCAGGTACCTCCCAACCTCCCAGGTACTCCACTGACACTCCTGGTACCTGACCTCCCAGAGTACACCTCTGGCATTCCCAGGTTCTGTCAGCCTCCCAGGTACACCTCAGACTCCATTGAATATTCCCAGATACACCCCAGACACTCGCAGGTACCTCCGACACTCCCAGGTACACCTCTGACCTCCCTGGTACACCTCTGACTCTCCCACCTTTGACCTCCCAGGTACATCTCCCCTGCCTCCCAGGTACACCTCCTGACACTCCCAGGTACCCAGGACATCCCGGTGCACCTTCTCACACTCCCAGGTACACCTCTGACCTCCCTGGTGCTCCTCTGTCACTCCCTGATACGTCCTAACCTCCAAGGTACACCGTTGACACTCCCAGGTGCACAGCCTAGCACTGCCAGGTACCTCAGTGCCAGTTCCTCGGGCACTGCAGAGGCACCTCAGACACTCCCAGGCCTCAGTCACCCAAGGTACACCTCTGGCACTCTCAAGTGCACCTCTCAGCACTCCAGGCACACCTCTAGCACTCTCAGGTACACCTGAGACACTCCCAAGTACCGCCCGACCTCCCAGGTACACCTCTGACCTCCCAAGTACACCTTGACACTCCCAGGTGCTCCTCCGACACTCAGGTGCATCTCCGCCTCCCAGGTACCTTCTTACCTCCCAGGTACACCTCCACCTCCCAGGCACACCTCTGAAACTCCCAGGTGCACCTCTGACACTCCAGGTACACCTCTTACACTCCCAGGTACATCTCTGACACTCCCAGGTCCTCCACTGACACTCCTGGTACACCCCTGGCACTGCCAGGTACACCTCTGACACTCCCAGGCACCTCTGACACTGGTACACCTCTGACCTCCCAGGTACACCTCTGACTTCTCCCAGGTACCTTTGACACTCCCAGGTACTCACTGACATTCCTGGTACACCTCTGACACTCCCAGGTACATCGCTGACACTGCCAGGTACACCTCCGACACTCCCAGGTACACCTCCGACACCCAGTACTTCTCACACACTCCCAGGTACCTTCCGACACTCCCAGGTACACCTCCTGACCTCCCAGGTGCACCTCTGTCACTCCAGGGTACACCTCCTACACTCCCAGGTGCACCTCTGACACTCCCAAGTACTCCACTGACATTCCTGGTGCCCTTCTGACACTCCCAGGTACGTCCGTTACTCCCAATACACCTCTGGCCTCCCAGGTCATCCTGTCCTCCTACACACCTCTGACATTGCTAGGTACACCTCAATCCCAGGTACTCTTGTGACACTCCCAGGTACACCTCCGGTTCCCAGGTGTTTGCAGGTACACCTCTGACACTCCCAGGTACTCCTCTGACACTCCCTGGTTCACCTCTAAGACTCCCAGGTACATCTCTGAAACTCCCTGGTACACCTCCGATATTCCCAGGTACACCTCCGATATTCCCAGGTACACCACCGATACTCCCAGGTACACCTCTGAGACTCCCAGGTACTTCACTGACACTCCCTGGTATACCCCTGACACTCCCAGGTCCGCCTCCGACACTCCGAGGTACAACTCCGACACTCCCAGGTAAACCTCAGATACTCCTAGGTACACCTCTGACACTCCCAGGTACACCTCAGACACTCCCTGGTACACCTCTGACACTCCCAGGTACACCTCTTTCACTCCCTGGTTCTCCCCTGGCACTCCCAGGTACACATCAGACACTCCCAGGTTCACCTCAGACACTCGCAGGTACACCTCTGACACTCCCAGGTACCCTCAGACACACCTAGGTACACCTCTCACACTCCCAGGTACACCTCTCACACTCCCAGGTACTCCTGTGACACTCCCTGGTACACCTCTGACACTCACAGGTACACCTCTGACACTCCCAGGTACATCTCTGACACTCCCAGGTAAACCTCTGACACTCCCCGGTACACCTCTGACACTCCCAGGTACACCTCTGACACTCCCAGGTACACCTCTGACACTCCCAGGTACACCCCAGACACTCCCAGGTACACTTCTCACACTCCCAGGTACACCTTTGACACTCCTAGGTACTCTTCTGTCACTCCCTGATACACGTCTAACACTCCCAGGTACACCGCTGACACTCCCAGGAACACCGCTGACACTGCCAGGTACACCTCAGACACTGCCAGGTACACTTCAGACACTGACAGGTACACCTCAGACACTCCCAGGTACACCTCAGTCACTCCAAGGTGCACCTCTGACACTCCCAAGTGCACCTCTGACACTCCCAAGCACACCTCTGACACTCCCAGGTACACCTCAGACACTCCCAGGTACACTGCTGACACTCCTAGGTACACCTCTGACTTTCCCAGGTACACCTCTGACACTCCCAGGTACACCTCTGACACTCCCAAGTACACCTCCGACACTCCCAGGACCTTCTTACTCCCAGGTACCTCCGCTCCCAGGTACACCTCTGAGCCTCCAGGTACACCTCTGACCTCCCAGGTACACCTCTGACACTCCGAGGTATCTCTGACCTCCCAGGTACTCTGCTGCCTCCTGGCCGGACACTGGGTACACCTCCGCACACTCCCAGGTACACCTCTGACACTCCCAGGTACACATCTGACACTCCCAGGTACACCTTTTGACACTCCCAGGTACTCCACTGACATTCCTGGTACACCTCTGACACTCCCAGGTACACCGCTTCAGCTCTGCAGGTACACCTCCGACTCCCAGGTCACCTCCGCACTCCCAGGTACACTTCTCACACTCCCACCTCCGACACTGCCAGGTACCTCTGACCTCAAGATTCACCTCTGGCCTCCAAGGTACCTCACAGCCTCCCAAGTGCTCCACTGACATTCCTGGTAGCTTCTGACACTCCCAGGCACACGTCCGACACTCCCAGATACACCTCTGACACTCTAGGTACATCTCTGACACTCCAGCTACCTCTAGACACTGCCAGGTACACCTCTGACAATCCCAGGTACTCCTGTGACACTCCCAGGTACACCTCCGACACTCCCACACCTCTGGCACTCCAGGTACACCTCCGATATTCCCAGGTACCTCCGATATTTCCAGGTACACCTCTGATACTCCCAGGTACACCTTTGAGACTCCCAGGTACTTCACTGACACTCCCTGGTGCACCTCTGGCACTCCAGGTACTCCTCTGACACTCCCTGGTTCACCTCTGGGAACTCCCAGGTACATCTCTGACCTCCTGGTACACCTCAGACACTCCCTGGTACCTCCTGCTCCCAGGTACACCTCTTTCACTCTGGTTCTCCCCTGACCTCCCAGGTACTCGACTCCCAGGTACCTCTGACAGGTACACCTCTGACACTCCCAGGTACACTTCTGACACTCCCAGGTACACCCCAGACACTCCCAGGTACACTTCTCACCTCCCAGGTACACATTTGGCCTCCTAGCTACTCCTCTGTCACTCTGATACGTCTAACATCCTAGGTACCATGACACTCCCAGGTACACCGCTGACACTGCCAAGTACACCAGACACTGCCAGGTACTCTTCGAACACTGCCAGGTACACCTCAGACACTCCAGGTACACCTCCAGTCACTCCAAGGTGAACCTCTGAGCACTCCAAGTGCACCTCTGACCCTCCCAGCACCTCTGACACTCCCAGGTACAAATCAGACACTCCCAGGTACCTGCTGACACTCTGGGTACACCTCTGAGCACTCCTGAGTACACCTCTGACACTCCCAGGTACTCCGACACTCCCAGGTACACCTCCGACACTCAGGTACATTCTTACCTCCCAGGTACCTCCGGCTCTCGGTACACCCGACACCTCCCAGGTCCCTTCTCCTCCCAGTGCACACTCCACACAGTTCTCTTCTGTCACTCCTGATACGTCTAACCTCCCAGGTACCTGTGCTCCCGGCACCGCTACTGGGTACCTCGAACACTGCCAGTACCTAGGGCACTGTCAGGTACACCTCAGACACTCCCAGGTACCTCAGTCACTCCAAGGTGCCTCTGACACTCCCAAGTGCACCTCTGAAACTCCCAGGCACACCTCTTGACCTCCCAGGTACACCTCAGACACTCCCAGGTACATGCTGACACTCCTAGGTACACCTCTGACACTCCACAACTACCGCTGACACTCCCAGTTCAGCCTCCCAGGTAAACCTTCGACACTCCCGAGTAACTTCTTACACTCCCAGGTACACCTCCGACACTCCCAGGTACACATCCGACACTCCCAGGTACACCTCCGACACTCCCAGGTACACTTCTTACTCCCAGGTACACCTCCGACCTCCCAGGTACACCTCTGACACTCACACCTCTGACCTCCCAGGTACTCTACTGACACTCCCTGGTACACCCTTGACACTACCAGGTACCTCTGTGCTCCCAGGTACCTCTGACACTCCCAGGTACACCTCCCAACCTCCCAGGTGACTCGACTCCCAGGTACACCGCTGCCTGCCAGTGCACCTCCAGACTGCCAGGTACACTTCAGACACTGCCAGGTACCTCAGACACTCCCAGGTACACCTCAGTCCTCCAGGTGCCTCTGACACTCCAAAGTGCACCTCTGACACTCCCAGGCACACCTCTGCACTCCCAGGCCTCAGAACCTCCCAGGTACACTGCTGACACTCCTGGTACACCTCTGACACTCTAGCTACACCTCTGACACTCCCAGGTACACATCCCGCACTCCCAGGTACACCTCCCACACTCCCAGGTACACCTTACACTCCCAGGTACACCTCCGAGCACTCCCAGGTACACATCCGACACTCCCAGGTACACCTCCGACACTCCCAGGTACCTCCGACCTCCCAATGCCTCTGACACTCCCAGGTACACCTCCGATATTCCCAGGTACACCTCCGTATTCCCAGTACACCTCTGATACTCCTAGGTACACCTTTGAGACTCCCAGGTACTTCACTGACACTCCTGGTGCACCTCTGACACTCCCAGGTACTCCTGACCTCCTGGTTCACCTCTGAACTCCCAGGTACATCTCTGACACTCCTGGTACACCTCCGGTATTCAGGCCTCCGATATTCCAGGTACACCTCCCGTGCTCCCAGGTACAACTCCGACACTCCCAGGTAAACCTCCGATACTCCTAGGTCCTCTGACACTCTCAGGTACACCTCCAGACCTCCCTGGTACACCTCTGACACTCCCAGGTACACCTCTTTCACTCCTGGTTCTCCCCTGACCTCCAGGTACATCAGGCACTCCCAGGTACCTCAGGCACTCCCAGGTACACCTCTGAGACTCCCAGGTGCCCTCAGACACTCCTAGGTACACCTCTGACACTCCCAGGTACACCTCTGACACTCCCAGGTAAACCTCTGACCTCCCAGGTACACCTCTGACCTCCCAGGTACACCTCTGATACTCCCAGGTACACCTCTGACTCCCAGGTACACCCCAGACACTCCCAGGTACACTTCCTCACACTCCCAGGTACACCTTTGACACTCCCTAGGTACTCTTCTGTCACTCCTGATACACGTCTGCCTCCCAGGTACACCACTGACACTCCCGGTACCGCAAACACTGCCAGGTACACCTCCAGACACTGCCAGGTACACTTCAGACACTGCCAGGTACACCTCAGACACTCCCAGGTACACCTCAGTCACTCCAAGGTGCACCTCTGACACTCCAAGTGCACCTCTGACACTCAGGCACACCTCTGGCCTCCCAGGTACACCTCTGACACTCCCAGGTACACATCCGACACTCCCAGGTACACCTCCGACACTCCCAGGTACACTTCATACACTCCCAGGTACACCTCCGACACTCCCAGGTACCCTCAGACACTCCTAGGTACACCTCTCACACTCCCAGGTTACCTCTCTGCCTCCCAGGTACTCCTGTGACACTCCCAGGTGCACCTCTGACACTCCCAGGTACACCTCTGACACTCCCCAGGTACATCTCCAGACCTCCCAGGTAAACCTCCTGCCTCCCCCGGTACACCTCTGACACTCCCAGGTACACCTCTGACCTCCCAGGTACACCTCTGAGCCTCCCAGGTACACCCAGACACTCCCAGGTACCTTCTCACACTCCCAGGTACACCTTTGACACTCCTGGGTACTCTTCTGTCACTCCCTGATACATGTCTGCTGCCTCCCAGGTACACCGCTTCAACACTCCCAGGTACACCTGCCTCCAGGTACACCTCAGACACTGCCAGGTACACTTGAACTACCAGGTACACCTCAGACACTCCCAGGTACACCTCAGTCACTCAAGGTGCACCTCTGACACTCCAAGTGCACCTCCTGACACTCCCAGGCACCTCTGACACTCCCAGGCTCAGACACTCCCAGGTACACTGCTGACACTCCTGGGTACACCTCTGACACTCACAAGTACACCTCTGACACTCCCAGGTACACATCCGACACTCCCAGTTACCTCCGATACTCCCTGGTACACTTCTTACACTCCTTCTACACCTCCGACCTCCCAGGTACACCTGTGACACTCCCAGGTACACCTCCTGACACTCCCAGGTACACCTCTGACCTCCGAGTACATCTCTGACACTCCCAGGTACTCTCACTGACACTCCTGGTACACCCCAGACACTGCCAGGTCACCTCTGGCACTCCCAGGTACACCTCTGACATTCCCAGGTACACCTCTGACACTCCCAGGTACATCTGACACTCCCAGGTACACCTTTGACTCCCAGGTACTCCACTGACATTCCTGGTACACCTCTGACCTCCCAGGTACACCGCTGCACTCTGCCAGGTACACCTCCGACACTCCCAGGTACACCTCCGACACTCCAGGTACACTTCTCCACACTCCCAGGTACCTCCGACACTGCCAAGTACACCTCTGACACTCCCAGGTACACCTCTGACCTCAGTTACACCTCTGACACTCCATGGTACACCTGTCCTCCCAAGTACTCCACTGACATTCCTGGTACACTTCTGACACTCCCAGGCACACGTCGACACTCAGATACACCTCTGACACTCCCAGGTACATCTCTGACACCCAGCTACACCCCTGACACTGCCAGGTACACCTCTGACAATCCCGTGCTCCTGCAGCTCCCAGGTACACCTCCGACACTCCCAAGTACACCTCTGACGCCTCCCAGGTACACCTCGATATTCCCAGGTACACCTCCGATATTCTCAGGTACCTCTGATACTCCCAGGTACACCTTTGAGACTCCCAGGTACTTCCTGACACTCCCTGGTGCACTTCTGACACTCCTGGTTCTCCCCTGACCTCCCAGGTACACCTCTGACACTCCCAGGTACACCTCTGACCTCCCAGGTACACCTCTGCCTCCCAGGTACACTTCTGTCCCAGGTACCCCAGACACTCCAGGTACATCTCACACTCCCAGGTACACCTCTGACACTCCTAGGTGCTCCCTGTCACTCCTGATACCGTCTAACACTCCCAGGTACACCGCTGACCTCCCATGTTCCATGACACTGCCAGGTACTCCTCAGACACTGCCAGGTACTCTTCAGACACTGCCAGGTACACCTCAGACACTCCCAGGTACACCTCAGTCACTCCAAGTTGCACCTCTGACCTCCCAAGTGCACCTCTGACACTCCCAGGCACACCTCATCCCAGGTACAAATCAGACACTCCCGTTGCTGACCTCCTGGGTACACCTCTGACACTCCCAGAGTACACCCCTCTGACACTCCAGGGTCCACCTCTGACCTCCCAGGTACACCTCTGACACTCCCAGTTAACCTCCTGACACTCCCAGGTACATCCTCTGGCCTCCCAGGTAAACACCTCTGACACTCCCATGTAACCGCTGACACTGCCAGGTATACCTCTGACACTCCATGTACCTCCGACACTCCAGTGCACCTCTCTGACCTCCCAGGTACTCCACTGACACTCCTGGTACAACCCTGACCTCCCAGGTACACCTCTGACATTCCCAAGGTACCTCTGACCTCCCAGGTACCTCAGACACTCCCAGGTACCCCAGATATTCCCAGATACACCCAGACACTCCCAGGTACACCTTGACACTCCCAGTTTCAGCTCCCTGGTACACCTCTGACCTCCAGGTTGCTGACACTCCCAGGTACATCTCTGACCTCCCAGGTACACCCCTGGCACTCCCAGGTACCTCTGACACTCCCAGGTACACCCCAGACACTCCCAGGTACACTTCTCACCCAGGTACACCTCTGACACTCTAGGTACTCCTCTGTCACTCCCTGATGCACTCTAACACTCCAAGGTACACCCCGGCCTCCCAGGTACACCTGCCTTGCTGCCAGGTACACCTCTGAGACTGCCAGGTACACCTCTGACAATCCCAGGTACTCCTGTGACACTCCCAGGTACACCTCCGACACTCCTAGGTATACATCCGATATTTCCAGGTACACCTCTGACACTCCCAGGTACACCTCTGATACTCCCAGGTACACCTTTGAGACTCTCAGGTACTCCACTGACACTCCCTGGTACACCTCTGACTTTCCCAGTTACACCTCCGACACTCCCAGTTACACCTCCGATACTCCCAGGTACACCTTTGAGACTCCTAGGTACTCCACTGACACTCCCTGGTACACCACTGACATTCCCAGTTACACCTCCGACACTCCCAGTTACAACCCTGACACTCCCAGGTACACCTCTGACACTCCCTGGTTCACCTCTGAGACTCCAAGGTACACCTCTGACACTCCCTGGTACACCTCCGATATTCCAAGTTACACCTCCGATATTCCCAGGTACACCTCCGATACTCCCAGGTACAGCTTTGAGACTCCCAGGTACTTCACTAACACTCCCTGGTATACCTCTGACATTCCTAGGTACACCTCTCACACTCCCAGGTACACCTCTGACACTCCCAGGTACACCTCTCACACTCCCAGATACACCTCTGACACTCCCTGGTACACCTCTGACACTCCCAGGTACACCTCTGAGACTGCCAGGTACACCTCTGACAATCCCAGGTACTCCTGTGACACTAACAGGTACACCTCCGACACTCCCAGGTACACCGCTGACATTCCTAGGTACACCTCCGATATTTCCATTTACACCTCTGACACTCCCAGGTATTCCACTGACATTCCCTGGTACACCTCTGACACTCCCAGGTACACGTCCGACACTCCCAGATACAACTCTGACACTCCCAGGAACATCTCTGACACTGCCAGGTACACCTCTGACACTCCCAGGTACACCTCTGACACTCCCAGGTACACCTCCTGACACTCCCAGGTACACCTCCCCAGTACTCCCTGGTACACCTCCTGAAACTCCCAGGTACACCTCTGAGACTGCCAGGTACACCTCTGACAATCCCAGGTACTCTTGTGACACTCCAGGTACACCTCCGACACTCCCAGGTGCACCTCTGACCACTCCAAGGTACAGCTCTGACACTCCCAGGTACACCTCTGTCCTCCCAAGTGCTCCACTGACATTCCCTGGTACACCTCCTGACACTCCGAGGTACACGTCCGACTCTCCCCGATACACCTCCGATACTCCCAGGTACACCTCCGATACTCCCAGGTACACCTCTGACACTCTCAGGTACTCCTCTGACACTCCCTGGTACACCTCCGATATTCCCAGGTACATCTCCGATATTCCCAGGTTCACCTCCGATACTCCCAGGTACACCTTTGAGACTCCCAGGTATTTCACTGACACTCCCTGGTATACCTCTGACATTCCCAGGTACACCTCTGATACTCCCAGGTACACCTCTGACACTCCCAGGTCCGCCTCCGACACTCCCAGGTACACCTCTGACACTCCAAGGTATTCCACTGACACTCCCTTGTGCACCTCTGACACTCCCAGGTTCACCTCTGAGACTGCCAGGTACACCTCTGACAATCCCAGGTACTCCTGTGACACTCCCAGGTATACCTCCGACACTTCTAGGTATACCTCCGATATTCTCAGGTACACCTCTGACACTCCCAGGTACACCTCTGATACTCCCAGGTACACCTTTGAGACTCTCAGGTACTCCACTGACACTCCCTAGTACACCTCTGACATTCCCAGTTACACCTCCGACACTCCTAGTTACACCCCTGACACTCCCAGGTACACCTCTGACACTCCCAGGTACACCTCTGAAACTCCCAGGTACACCTCTGACACTCCCAGGTACACCTCCGATACTCCCAGGTACACCTCCGATACTCCCAGGTACACCTTTGAGACTCCTAGGTACTCCACTGACACTCCCTGGTACACCTCTGACATTCCCAGTTACACCTCCGACACGCCCAGTTACACCCCTGACACTCCCAGATACACCTCTGACACTCCCTGGTTCACCTCTGGGACTCCCAGGTACACCTCTGACACTCCCTGGTACATCTCCGATATTCCCAGTTACACCTCCGATATTCCCAGGTACACCTCCGATACTCCCAGGTAACACCTTTGAGACTCCCAGGTACACCTCTCACACTCCCAGGTACACATCTGATACCTCCCTGGTACACCTCTGACACTCCCAGGTACACCTCCGATACTCCCAGGTACACCTCTCATACTCCCAGGTACACCTCTGACACTCCCAGGTACTCCTCTGACACTCCCTGTTTCACCTATGAGACTCCCAGGTACACCTCTGACACTCCCTGATACACCTCCGATATTCCCAGGTACACCGCTGACACTGCCAGGTACTACTCTGACACTCCATGTACACCTCCGACAGTCCCAGGTACACCTCTGACACTCCCAGGTACACCTCAGACACTCCCAGGTACACCCCAGATACTCCCAGGTACACCCCAGACACTCCCAGTTACACCCCCGACACTCCCAGGTACACCTCTCTGACTCTCCAGGTACTCTCCAGGCACTTCTGACACTCCCAGGTACACCTTTGACACTCCTAGGTACTCTCCTGTCACTCCCTGAGTACACGTCTGACACTCCCAGGTACACCGCTGACACTCCCAGGTACACCGCTGGCACTGCCAGGTACACCTCCAGACACTGCCAGTTACACCTCAGACACTGGGTACCTCAGACACTCCCAGGTACCTCAGTCCTCCAGGTACACCTCTGACACTCCCAAGTGCACCTCTGACACTCCCAGGCACCTCCTGACACTCCCAGGTACACCTCAGACCTCCCAGGTACACCCTGACACTCCCAGGTACACCTCTGACACTCCCAAGTACACCTCTGACACTCCAGGTACTCCTCCGACACTCCCAGGTACATCTCCGACACTCCCAGGTACACTTCTTACACTCCCAGGTACACCTCCGACACTCCCAGGTACACCTCTGACCTCCCAGGTGCACTCTGACACTCCCAGGTACACCTCTTACACTCCCAGGTACACCTCCCCAGCCTCCGGGTCACTCCTCTGACACTCCCTGGTACACCCCTGACACTGCCAGGTACACCTCTGACACTCCCAGGTACACCTCTGACACTCCCAGGTACACCTCTGACCTCCCAGGTACACCTCCTGACCTCCCAGGTACCTTGACACTCCCAGGTGCTCACTGACATTCCATATGCACCTCTGACCTCTGGGTCTGACACTGCCAGGTACCTCCGACACTCCCAGGTACACCTCCGACACTCCAGGTACCCTTCTCACACTCCCAGGTACACCTCCGACACTCCCAGGTACACCTCTACACTCCCAGGTCTCTGACACTCAGGTACACCTCTGACACTCCCAGGTACACCTCTGACACTCCAAGTACTCATGACATTCCCTGGTACACTTCTGACACTCCCAGGTACACGTCCGACACTCCCAGATACACCTCTGACCTCCCAGGTACATCTCTGACACTCCCAGCTACACCTCTGACACTGCCAGGTACACCTCTGACAATCCCAGGTACTCTTGTGACACTCCCGGTACACCTCCGACACTCCAGGTACACCTCTGACACTCCCAGGTTCACCTCTGACACTGCCAGGTACACCTCCGATATTCCCAGGAACACCTCTGATGCTCCAGGTACACCTTTGAGACTCCCAGGTGCTTCACTGACACTCCTGGTACACCTCTGACCTCCCAGGTACTCTCTGACACTCCTGGTTCACCTCCTAAGACTCCCAGGTACATCTCTGAAACTCCCTGGTACACCTCCCGTATTCCCAGGTACACCTCCGATATTCCCAGGTACACCTCCGATACTCCCAGGTACACCTTTGAGACTCCCAGGTACTTCACTGACACTCCCTGGTATACCCCTGACATTCCCAGGTACACCTCTGACTCTCCCGTACCTCTGATACTCCCAGGTACCTCTGAGCACTCCCAGGTCACGCCTCCGACACTCCCAGGTACAACTCCGACACTCCCAGGTAAACCTCCGATGCTCCAGCCTCTGACACTCCCAGGTACACCTCAGACACTCCTGGTTCTGAGCCTCCCAGGTAGCCTCTTTCCACTCCTGGTTCTCCTGACACTCCCAGGTACACATCAGACCCTCCCAGGTACACCTCAGACACTCCCAGGTCACACCTCTGACACTCCCAGGTGCCCTCAGACACTCCTAGGTACACCTCTCACACTCCAGGTACCTCTCACACTCCCAGGCACTCCTGTGACACTCCCAGGTAAACCTCTGACCTCCCAGTGCACCTCCTGACACTCCCAGGTACCTCTGACACTCAGGTAAACCTCCGGCACACCTGGTACACCTCCGACACTCCAGGTACCTCTGACACTCCCAGGTACACCTCTGGCCTCCCAGGTACACCCAGACACACCCAGGTACACTTCTCACACTCCCAGGTACACCTTTGACACTCCTAGGTACTCTTCTGTCACTCCTGATACACGTCTGCCTCCCAGGTACGTCTAACTCTCCCAGGTACACCATGACCTCCCAGGTACACCTCCTGACACTCCCAGGTAACCTCTGAACTTCCCGGTACACCTCTGACACTCCCAGGTACACCTCTGACCTCCCAGGTACACCTCTGACACTCCTGATACTCTAACACTCCCAGGTACCACCTGACCTCCAGGTACACCGCTAACACTGCCAGGTACACCTCAGACACTGCCAGGTACTCTTCAGACCTGCCAGGTACACCTCAGACACTCCCAGGTACACCTCAGTCACTCAAGGTGCACCTCTGACACTCCCAAGTGCACCTCTGACACTCCCAGGCACCTCTGACACTCCCAGGTACACCTCAGACACTCCCAGGTACACTGCTGACACTCCTAGGTACACCTCCGACACTCCCAGGTACCTTCCGACCTCCCAGGTACTTGCCTCACACTCCCAGGGTACCTCCGACACTCCCAGGTACACCTCTGACACTCCCAGGTACACCTCTGACACTCCAAGGTACACCTCTGACACTCCCAAGTGCACCTCTGCACTGCCAGGTACACCTCCTGACACTCCCAGGTACCTCTGCTCCCAGGCACTGCTGACACTCTCAGGTACACCTCTGACACTCCCGGTACACCTCTGACACTCCCAGGTACCCCCAGACACTCCCAGGTACACTTCTCACCTCCCAGGTACACCTTTGACACTCCTAGGTACTCTTCTGTCACTCCCTGATACACGTCACTCCCAGGTACACCATGACCTCCCAGGTGCCATAACACTGCAGGTACACCTCAAACACTGCCAGGTACTCTTCGGACACTGCCAGGTACACCTCAAACACTCCAGGTACACCTCAGTCACTCCAAGGTGCACCTCTGACACTCCCAAGTGCACCTCTGACACTCCCAGGTACATCTCCTGACACTCCCAGATACTCTGCTGACACTGCCAGGTACACCTTTGACACTCCCAGGTACATCTCTGACACTCCCAGATACTGCTGACTGCTCCCAGGTACACCACCGACACTGCCAGTACACCTCTGACACTCCAGGTCACCTCCTGACACTCCAGGTCACCACTGACACTGCCAGATTCTGACTCCAGGTCACCTCTGACACTCCCAGGTACTCTGACATTCAGGTACACCTCTGGCTCTCAAGTACCTTTGACACTCCCGGTGCTCACTGACATTCCTGGTACATCCCCGATACTCCCAGGCACCGTGACTCTGCCAGGTACCCTCTGCTCCCAGGTACCGACACTCCCAGGTACCTTCTCACACTCCCAGGTATCACCTCCAGAAACTCCCAGGTACCTCTGACACTCCAGGTACCTCTGACACTCCAAGGTACACCTCTGACACTCCAGGTACACCTCTGACACTCCCAAGTATTCACTGACATTCCCTGGTACACTTCTGACACTCCCAGGTACCGTCCGACACTCCCAGATACACCTCTGACACTCCAGGTCCTCCGATATTCCCATGTACACCTCCGATATTCCCAGGTACACCTCTGATACTCCCAGGTACACCTTTGAGACTCCCAGGTAATTCACCCGACACTCCTGGTGCCTCTGACACTCCCAGGTACTCCTCTGACACTCCTGGTTCACCTCTGAGACTCCCAGGTACACCTCTGACACTCCTGGTACACCTCCGATATTCCCAAGTACACCTCCATTCCAGGTACCTTGGGACTCCCAGGTACTTCACTGACACTCACTGGTTGCCCCTGCATTCCCAGGTACACCTCTGACTCTCCCAGGTACACCTCTGATACTCCCAGGTGCTCCTCTGACACTCCCAGTACCGCCTCTGACACTCCCAGGTACAACTCCGACATTCCCAGGTAAACCTCCGATACTCTGGTACACCTCTGACACTCCCAGGTACACCTCTGACACTCCTAATTCCTCTGACGTCCCTGGTTCACCTCTGACCTCCCAGGTACACCTCAGACACTCCCTGGTACACCTCTCGACACTCCTAGGTATTCCTCTGACACTCCAAAGTACACCTCTAACACTCCCAGGTACTCCACTGACACTCCTGGTACACCAGCCTCCCAGGTACACCTCTGCCACTCCCAGGTACCTGCACCAAACACCTCCCAGGTACACTTCTCACACTCCCAGGTACACCTCTGACACTCTAGGTGCTCCTCTGTCACTCCCTGATACCGTCTAACACTCCCAGGTACCTCAGACACTGCCAGGAGACACCTCGAGCACTCCCAGGTACACCTCAGTCACTCCAAGGTGCACCTCCCACTCTCCAGTGCACCTCCTGACACTCCCAGGCACACCTCTCTGACACTCCCAGGTACACCTCAGACACTCCCAGGTCCACCGCTGACACTCCCAGGTACACCTCTGACACTCCCAAATCACCTCTGTGCTCCCAGGTGCTCCTCCGACACTCCCAGGTACATCTCCCTGCTCCCAGGTACCCTTCTTACACTCCCAGGTACACCTCCGACACTCCCAGGTACAACTCTGACACTCCCAGGTTTTTTGTAATGCAGCCAGCTTCT
>NW_024729987.1:0-12481 GCF_018991925.1 Homarus americanus | reverse complement strand
TGCCCCGGGGTGTGTGGAGGACCGGGCACCCCTTCAGTAACATGACCCGGGGTGTGAGGGCCGGGCACCCCTCCAGCACCATGACCCGGGGTGTGAGGGCCGGGAACCGCTTCAACCCCATGACCCGTGGTGTGAGGGCTGGGCACCCCTCCAGCACCATGACCCGGGGTATGAAGGCCGTTCACCCCTTCAGTTCCATGAAAAGGGGTTTGAGGGCCGGGCACCCCTACAGTGCTGCAAACTGGGGTGTGAGGGCCGTGCACCCCTTCACATGGCCCGGGGTGTGAGGGTCAGGCACCCCTTCAGTGCCATGACCCGGGGTGTGAGGGCCGGGCACCCCTTCAGTGACATGACCTGGGGTGTGAGGGCCGGGCACCCTTTCAGTGACATGACCCGGGGTGTGAGGGCCTGGCACCCCTCCAGCACCATGACCCGTTGTGTCAGGGCCGGGAACCGCTTCAACCCCATGACCGGGGGTGTGAGGGCCGGGCACCCCTTTAGCTCCATGACCCGGGGTGTGAGGGCCAGTCACCCCTCCAGCACCATGACCCGGAGTGTGAGGGCCGGGCACCCCTTCAGTGTCATGAACCGGGGTGTGAGGGCCGGGCACCCCTACAGTGTTGCGAACCGGGGTGTGAGGGCCAGGCACCCCTTCACATGACCCGGGGTGTCAGGGTCCGGCACCCCTTCAGCGCCATGAATCGGGGTGTGAGGGTCGGGCACCCCCTTCAGCACCATTAACCTGGGTGTCAGGGCTGGGCTCGATTTCAGTACCATGAATCTGGGTGTGAGGCCCTGGCACAATTTCAGTGCCATGATTCGGGGTGTGAGGGTCGGGCACCTCATCAGCACCATGACCTGTGGTGTAAGAGCCGCGAACCACTTCAACCCCATGACCCGGGGTGTGAGGGCCGGGCACCCCTTTAGGTCCATGACCCAGGGTGTGAGGGCCGTGCACCCCTTTAGTGACATGACCCGGGGTGTGAGGGCCGGGCACCCCTTTAGTGACATGACCCGGGGTGTGAGGGCCGGGCACCCCTTCAGTGAAATGAATCGGGTGTGAGGGCCGGGCACCCCTTCAGTGAAATGAATCGGGGTGTGAGGGCCGGACACCCCTTCAGTGAAATGAATCGGGGTGTGAGGGCCGGGCACTCCTTCATCACCATGACCCAGAGTGCTAGGGCCGTTAACCGCTTCAACCCCATGACCCGGGGTGTAAGGGCCGGGCATCCCTTTAGTGACATGACCCAGGGTGTGAGGGCCGGGCACCCTTTCAGTGCCATGAATAGGGGTGTGAAAGCCGGACACCCCTTCAGCACCATGACCCGGGGTGTGAGGGCCAGGCACCCCTTCAATACATGACCCGGGGTGTGAGGGCCGTGCACCCCTTCAGTGACATGACCTGGGGTGTGAGGGCCGGGCACCCTTTAAGTGAAATTACCCGGGGTGTGAGGGCCAGGCACCCCTACAGCACCATGACCCGGGGAGTGAGGGCCGGGAACCGCTTTAACCCCATGACCCATGGTGTGAGGTCCGGGCACCCCATTAGGTCCAAGACCCGGGGTGTGAGGGCCGTGCACCCCTTGAGTGCCATGACCCGGGGTGTGAGGGCCGGGCACCCCTTCAGTGTCATGAAACGGGGTGTGAGGTCCGGGCACCCTTTCAGTGTGATGAAACGGAGTGTGAAGGCCGGGCACCTTACAGTGCTGCGAACCGGGGTGAGGGCCGGGCACTTTCACATGACCCGGTGTGTGAGGGTGGCACCCCTTCAGTGCCATGAATCGGGGTGTGAAGGCCGGGCACCCCTACAGTGCTGTGAACCGGGGTGTGAGGGTCGGGCACCTCATCAGCACCATGACCCATGGTGTAAGGTCCAGGAACCGCTTCAACCCCATGAACCAGGGTATGAGGGCCGGGCACCCCTTTAGGTCCATGACCCGGCGTGTGAGGGCCGTGCACCTCTTTAGTGAAATGACACGGGATGTAAGGGCTGGGCACCCCTTTAGTGACATGACCCTGGGTGTGAGGGCCGGGCACCCCTCCAGCACCATGACCCGGAGTGTGAGAGCCGGGCACACCATTCAGTGCCATGAACCGGGTTGTGAGGGCCGGGCACCCCTTCAGCCCCATGTCTCGGGGTGTGAGGGCCGGGCACCCGCTTAGGTCTATGATCAAGGGTGTGAGGGCCGGGCATACCTTCAATGCCATCGCCAGGGGTGTGACGGCCGGTCACCGCTTCAGTGCCATGACCCGGGGTGTGAGGGCCGGGAACCCCTTCAGTGACATGAACCGGGGCGTCAGGGCCGGACACCCCTTTAGTGCCATGAAACGGGGTGTGAGGCCCGAGCACCCCTACAGAGCTATGAACCGAGGTGTGAGGGCCGGGCACCCCTTCACATGACCCCGGGTGTGAGGGCCGCGCACCCGCTTAGGTCTATGACCAGGGGTGTGAGGGCCGGGCATACCTCCAGTGCCATCGCCAGGGGTGTGACGGCCGGTCACCGCTTCAGTGCCATGAATCGTGGTGTGAGGGCCTGGCACGATTTCAGTGCCATGATTCGGGGTGTGAGTGTCGGGCACCTCATCAGCACAATGACCCGTGGTGTAAGGGCCGGGAACCGCTTCAACCCCATGACCCTGGGTGTGAGGTCCGGGCACCTCTTTAGGTCCATGACCCGGGGTGTGAGGGCCGTGCACACCTTTAGTGACATGACCCGGGGTGTGAGGGCCGGGCATCCCCTTAGCGACATGACCCGGGGTGTGAGGGCCGAGCACCAATCCAGCACCATGACCCGGAGTGTGAGGGCCGGGCACCCCTTCAGTGTCATGAAACGGGGTGTGAGGACCGGCCACCCCTTCAGTGCCATGAAACGGGGTTTGAGGGACGGGCTCCCCTACAGTGCTGCAAACCGGGGTGTGAGGGCCGGGCACCCCTTCACATGACCCGGGGTGTGAGGGTCAGGCACCCCTTCAGTGAAATGAATCGGGGTGTGAGGGCCGGGCACCCCTTCAGCACCAAGACCCAGAGTGTTAGGGCCGGGCTCGATTTCAGTGCCAAGAATCAGGGTGTGAGGGTCGGGCACCCCTCCAGTGACATGACCTGGGGTGTGAGGGCCGGGCACCCCTTCAGTGACATGACCCGGGGCGTGAGGGCCGGGCACCCCTCCAGCACCATGACCCGGGGTGTGAGGGCCGGAAACCGCTTCAACCCCATGACCCGTGGTGTGAGGGCCGGGCACCCCTTTAGGTCCATGAACCGTGGTGTGTGGGCCATGCACCCTTTCAGCACCATGACCCATAGTGCTAGGGCCGGGCTCGATTTCAGTGCCAAGAATCGGGGTGTGAGGGCTGGGCACCCCATCAGCACCATGACCCGGGGTGTGATGGCCGGGAACCGCTTCAACCCCATGCCCCGGGGTGAGAGGGCCGGGCAGCCCTTTAGTGACCTAACCCGGGGTGTGAGGGCCCTGGCACCCTTTCAGTGCCATGAATCGGGGTGTGAAAGCCGGGCACCCCTTCAGCACCATGACCCGGGGTGTGAGGGCCAGGCACCCCTTCAGTGCCATGACCCGGGGTGTGAGGGGGCACCCCTTCAGTGACATGACCTGGGGTGTGAGGGCCGGGCACCCTTTCAGTGACATTACCCGGGTGTGAGGGCTGGCACCCCTCCAGCACCATGACCCGGGGTGTGAGGGCCGGGAACCCACTTAACCCCATGACCCGTGGTGTGAGGGCCGGGCACCCCTTCAGTGCCATGACCCGGGGTGTGAGGGACGGGCACCCCTTCAGTGTCATGAACCGGAGTATGAGGGCCGGGCACCCTTTCAGTGCCATGAAACGGGGTGTGAGGGCTGGGCACCCCTACATTGCTGCAAACTGGGGTGTGAGGGCCGGGCACCCCTTCACATGACCCGGGGTGTGAGGGTTTTGCACCCCTTCAGTGAAATGAATCGGGGTGTGAGGGCCGTGCACCCCTTCAGCACCATGACCCAGAGTGTTAGGGCCGGGCTCGATTTCAGTGCCAAGAATCAGGGTGTGAGGGTCGGGCACCCCTCCAGTGACATGACCTGGGGTGTGAGGGCCGGGCACCCCTTCAGTGACATGACCCGGGGTGTGAGGGCCGGGCACCTCTCCAGCACCATGACCCGATGGGTGAGGGCCGGGAACCGCATCAACCCCATGACTCGGGGTGTGAGGGCCGTGCACCCCTTCAGTGCCATGACCCGGGGTGTGAGGGCCGGGCATCCCTTCAGTGTCATCAACCGCGGTGTGAGGGCCGGGCACCCATTCAGTGCCTTGAAACGGGGTGTGAGGGCCGGGCACCCCTTCACTTGACCCTGGGTGTGAGGGTCGGGCACCCCTTCAGTGAAATGAATCGGGGTGTGAGGCCCGGGCACCCCTTCAGCAGCAGGACCCATAGTGCTAGGGCCGGGCTCGATTTCAGTGACAAGAATCGGGGTGTGAGGGCCGGGAACCCCATCAGCACCATGACCCGGGGTGTGATGGCCGGGAACCGCTTCAACCCCATGCCCCGGGGTGTGAGGGCCGGGCATCCCTTTAGTGACATAACCCGGGGTTTGAGGGCCGGGCACCCTTTCAGTGCCATGAATCGGGGTGTGAAGGCCGGGCACCCTTTCAGTGCCATGAAATGGGGTGTGAGGGCCTGGCACCCCTACAGTGCTGCAAATCCGGGTGTGAGGGCAGGGCACCCCTTCACATGACCCGGGGTGTGAGGGTCAGGCACCCCTTCAGTGAAATGACCCGGGGTGTGAGGGCCGGGCACCCCTTCAGTGACATGACCTGGGGTGTGAGGGCCGGGCACCCTTTCAGTGACATGACCCGGGGTGTGAGGGCCGGGCACCCTCCCACCATTACCCGGGGTGTGAGGGCCGGGAACCGCTTCAACCCCATGACCCGTGGTGTGAGGGCCGGGCACCTCTTCAGTGCCATGACCCGGGGTGTGAGGGCCGGGCACCCCTTCAGTGTCATGAACTGGAGTGTGAAGGCCGGGCACCCTTTCAGTGCCATGAAACGGGGTGTGAGGGCCTGGCACCCCTACAGTGATGCAAATCCGGGTGTGAGGGCAGGGCACCCCTTCACATGACCCGGGGTGTGAGGGTCAGGCACCCCTTCAGTGAAATGAATCGGGGTGTGAGGCCCGGGCACCCCTTCAGCACGATGACCCATAGTGCTAGGGCCGGGCTCGAATTCAGTGCCAAGAATCGGGGTGTGAGGGCCGGGCACCCCATCAGCACCATGATCCGGGGTGTGATTGCCGGGAACCGCTTCAACCCCATGCCCCGGGGTGTGAGGACCGGGCATCCCTTTAGTGACATAACCCGGGGTGTGAGGGCCGGGCACCCTTTCAGTGCCATGAGCCGGTGTGTGAGTGCCCGGCACCCCTTCAGTGCTATGAGCCGGGGTGTGAGTGCCGGGCACCCCTTTAGTGCCATGAAACGGGGTGTGAGGGCTGGGCACTCCTACAGTTCCATGATCCGGAGTGTGACAGCTGGGCACCCCTTCACCTGACACGGGGTGTAAGGGCCGGGCACCTTTTCAGTGCCATGACCCGGGGTATGAGGGCCGGGCTCGATTTCAGTGCCATGAATCGGGATGTGATGGCCGGGCACCCCTCCAGCACCATGACCCGGGGTATGAGGGCCGGGCACCCCAACAGCACCATGACCCGGGGTGTGAGGGCCGTGCAGCCCCTCAGTACCATGACTCGGGGTGTGAGGGCTAGGCACCCCTTCAGTGCCATGATCCGGAGTGTGACAGCTGGGCACCCCTTCAGTGACATGACACGGGGTGTGAGGGCCGGGCACCCTTTCAGTGACATGACCCGGGGAGTGAGGGCCGGGCACCCCTCCAGCACAATGACCCTGGGTTTGAGGGCCGGGAACCCCATCAGCACCATGACTCGGGGTGTGAGGGCCGGGAACCGCATCAACCCCATGAACCGGGGTGTGAGGGCCGGGCACCCCTCTAGTGACATGATACGGGGTGTGAGGGCCGGGCACCCCTCCGACACCATGACCCGGGGTTTGATGGCCGGGCACCCTTTCAGTGCCATGAATCGGGGTCTGAAAGCCAGGTACCCCTTCAGCACCATGACCCGGGGTGTGAGGGGGACAGGCACCCTTCAGTGCCATGACCTGGGTGTGAGGGCTGGGAACCCCTTCAGTGGCATCTGGGGTGGAGGGGCTGGCACCCTTCAGTGACATGACCCCCGGTGTGAGGGACGGGAACGCCAACCCCATGACATCTGGGTGTGAGGGACAGGCACCTTGGGCTGTTCACCCCTTCAGTTCCATGACCCGTGTGAGGGGCTGGGCACCTTCAGTGTCAATAAGTGAACCGGGGTGTGAGTGCTGACACCCCTTTCAGTGCCATGAAACGGGTGAGGCTGGCACCCCTACAGTAAGGCGAACTGGGGTAGTGAGGGCCGGGCACCCCTTCACATGACCTGTTGTGGAGGGTCGCGCACTCTTCTGCACCATGATCCAGGGTGTGTTAGGCTGTGCACTTTTCAGTGCCATGACCCGGGGTGTGAGGGTCAAGCACCCCCTTCTGAAAATAAGTGGACAGGTGTGAGGGCCGGGCACCCCTTCAGCACCATGACCCAGAGTGTTAGGGCCGGGCTCGATTTCAGTGCCAAGAATCGGGGTGTGAGGGCCGGGCATCCCATCAGCACCATGACCCAGGGTGTGATGGCCGGGAACCGCTTCAACCCCATGCCCCGGGGTGTGAGGGCCGGGCACCTCTTCAGTGACATGACCTGGGGTGTGAGGGCCGGGCACCCCTCCAGCATCCATGACCCGTGGTGTGAGGGCTGGGAACCGCTTCAACTCCATGACCCGTGGTGTGAGGGCCGGCACCCCTTCAGTGCTATGTCTCTGGGTGAGGGCCGGGCACCCTTTCAGTGCCATGAAACGGGGTTTGAGGGCCGGGCACCCCTACAGTGCTGCAAACTGGGGTGTGAGGGCCGGGCACCCCTTCACATGACCCGGGGTGTGAGGGTCAGGCACCCCTTCAGTGAAATGAATCGGGGTGTGAGGGCCGGGCACCCCTTCAGTGACATGACCTGGGGTGAGGGCCGGGCACCCTTCAGTGACATGACCTGGGGTGTCAGGGTCCGGCACCCCTTTAGCGCCATGAATCGGGGTGTGAGGGTCGGGCACCCCCTTCAGCACCATGAACCTGGGTGTCAGGGCCGGGCTCGATTTCAGTGCCATGAATCTGGGTGTGAGGCTCTGGCACGATTTCAGTGCCATGATTCGGGGTGTGAGGGTCGGGCACCTCATCAGCACCATGACCTGTGGTGTAAGAGCCGGGAACCACTTCAACCCCATGACCCGGGGTGTGAGGGCCGGGCACCCCTTTAGGTCCATGACCCGGGGTGTGAGGGCCGTGCACCCCTTTTGTGACATGACCCGGGGTGTGAGGGCCGGGCACCCCTTTAGTGACATGACCCGGGGTGTGAGGGCCAGGCACCCCTCTAGCACCATGACCCGGAGTGTGAGGGCCGGGCACCCTTTCAGTGAAATGAATCGGGGTGTGAGGGTCGGACACCCCTTCAGTGAAATGAATCGGGGTGTGAGGGCCGGGCACTCCTTCATCACCATGACCCAGAGTGTTAGGGCCGGGAACCGCTTCAACCCCATGACCCGGGGTGTAAGGGCCGGGCATCCCTTTAGTAACATGATCCGGGGTGTGAGGGCCGGGCACCCTTTCAGTGCCATGAATAGGGGTGTGAGGTCCGGGCACCCTTTCAGTGTGATGAAACGGAGTGTGAAGGCCTGGCACCCCTTCAGTGCCATGAATCGGGGTGTGAAGGCCGGGCACCCCTACAGTGCTGTGAACCGGGGTGTGAGGGTCGGGCACCTCATCAGCACCATGACCCATGGTGTAAGGTCCAGGAACCGTTTCAACCCCATGAACCAGGGTATGAGGGCCGGGCACCCCTTTAGGTCCATGACCCGGCGTGTGAGGCCCGTGCACCTCTTTAGTGAAATGACCCGGGATGTAAGGGCTGGGCACCCCTTTAGTGACATGACCCTGGGTGTGAGGGCCGGGCACCCCTCCAGCACCATGACCCGGAGTGTGAGAGCCGGGCACACCCTTCAGTGCCCAGGGGTGTGAGGTGAGGACATGACCCAGGGTGTGAGGGCCACCGCTAACCCCATGACCCATGGTGTGAGGTCAGGCACCCCATTAGGTCCAAGACCCGGGGTGTGAGGGCCGTGCACCCCTTGAGTGCCATGACCCGGGGTGTGAGGGCCGGGCACCCCTTCAGTGTCATGAAACGGGGTGTGAGGCCCGAGCACCCCTACAGAGCTATGAACCGAGGTGTGAGGGCCGGGCACCCCTTCACATGACCCGGGGTGTGAGGGCCGCGCACCCGCTTAGGTCTATGACCAGGGATGTGAGGGCCTGGCATACCTTTAGTGCCATCGCCAGGGGTGTGACGGCCGGTCACCGCTTCAGTGCCATGAATCGTGGTGTGAGGGCCTTGCACGATTTCAGTGCCATGATTCGGGGTGTGAGTGTCGGGCACCTCATCAGCACAATGACCCGTGGTGTAAGGGCCGGGAACCGCTTCAACCCCATGACCCTGGGTGTGAGGTCCGGGCACCTCTTTAGGTCCATGACCCGTGGTGTGAGGGCCGTGCACACCTTTAGTGACATGACCCGAGGTGTGAGGGCCGGGCATCCCCTTAGCGACATGACCCGGGGTGTGAGGGCCGAGCACCAATCCAGCACCATGACCCGGAGTGTGAGGGCCGGGCACCCCTTCAGTGTCATGAAACGGGGTGTGAGGACCGGCCACCCCTTCAGTGCCATGAAACGGGGTTTGAGGGACGGGCTCCCCTACAGTGCTGCAAACCGGGGTGTGAGGGCCGGGCACCCCTTCACATGACCCGGGGTGTGAGGGTCAGGCACCCCTTCAGTGAAATGAATCGGGGTGTGAGGGCCGGGCACCCCTTCAGCACCAAGACCCAGAGTGTTAGGGCCGGGCTCGATTTCAGTGCCAAGAATCAGGGTGTGAGGGTCGGGCACCCCTCCAGTGACATGACCTGGGGTGTGAGGGCCGGGCACCCCTTCAGTGACATGACCCGGGGCGTGAGGGCCGGGCACCCCTCCAGCACCATGACCCGGGGTGTGAGGGCCGGAAACCGCTTCAACCCCATGACCCGTGGTGTGAGGGCCGGGCACCCCTTTAGGTCCATGAACCGTGGTGTGTGGGCCATGCACCCTTTCAGCACCATGACCCATAGTGCTAGGGCCGGGCTCGATTTCAGTGCCAAGAATCGGGGTGTGAGGGCTGGGCACCCCATCAGCACCATGACCCGGGGTGTGATGGCCGGGAACCGCTTCAACCCCATGCCCCGGGGTGAGAGGGCCGGGCAGCCCTTTAGTGACCTAACCCGGGGTGTGAGGGCCCTGGCACCCTTTCAGTGCCATGAATCGGGGTGTGAAAGCCGGGCACCCCTTCAGCACCATGACCCGGGGTGTGAGGGCCAGGCACCCCTTCAGTGCCATGACCCGGGGTGTGAGGGCCGGGCACCCCTTCAGTGACATGACCTGGGGTGTGAGGGCCGGGCACCTTTCCAGTGACATGACCGGGGTGTGAGGGCCAGGCACCCCTCCAGCACCATGACCCGGGGTGTGAGGCCAGGAACCACTTCAACCCCCATGACCCGTGGTGTGAGGGCCGGGCACCCCTTCAGTGCCATGACCCGGGGTGTGAGGGACGGGCACCCCTTCAGTGTCATGAACCGGAGTATGAGGGCCGGGCACCCTTTCAGTGCCATGAAACGGGGTGTGAGGGCTGGGCACCCCTACATTGCTGCAAACTGGGGTGTGAGGGCCGGGCACCCCTTCACATGACCCGGGGTGTGAGGGTTTTGCACCCCTTCAGTGAAATGAATCGGGGTGTGAGGGCCGTGCACCCCTTCAGCACCATGACCCAGAGTGTTAGGGCCGGGCTCGATTTCAGTGCCAAGAATCAGGGTGTGAGGGTCGGGCACCCCTCCAGTGACATGACCTGGGGTGTGAGGGCCGGGCACCCCTTCAGTGACATGACCCGGGGTGTGAGGGCCGGGCACCTCTCCAGCACCATGACCCGATGGGTGAGGGCCGGGAACCGCATCAACCCCATGACTCGGGGTGTGAGGGCCGTGCACCCCTTCAGTGCCATGACCCGGGGTGTGAGGGCCGGGCATCCCTTCAGTGTCATCAACCGCGGTGTGAGGGCCGGGCACCCATTCAGTGCCTTGAAACGGGGTGTGAGGGCCGGGCACCCCTTCACTTGACCCTGGGTGTGAGGGTCGGGCACCCCTTCAGTGAAATGAATCGGGGTGTGAGGCCCGGGCACCCCTTCAGCAGCAGGACCCATAGTGCTAGGGCCGGGCTCGATTTCAGTGACAAGAATCGGGGTGTGAGGGCCGGGAACCCCATCAGCACCATGACCCGGGGTGTGATGGCCGGGAACCGCTTCAACCCCATGCCCCGGGGTGTGAGGGCCGGGCATCCCTTTAGTGACATAACCCGGGGTTTGAGGGCCGGGCACCCTTTCAGTGCCATGAATCGGGGTGTGAAGGCCGGGCACCCTTTCAGTGCCATGAAATGGGGTGTGAGGGCCTGGCACCCCTACAGTGCTGCAAATCCGGGTGTGAGGGCAGGGCACCCCTTCACATGACCCGGGGTGTGAGGGTCAGGCACCCCTTCAGTGAAATGACCCGGGGTGTGAGGGCCGGGCACCCCTTCAGTGACATGACCTGGGGTGTGAGGGCCGGGCGCCCTTTCAGTGACATGACCCGGGGTGTGAGGGCCGGGCACCCCGCCAGCACCATTACCCGGGGTGTGAGGGCCGGGAACCGCTTCAACCCCATGACCCGTGGTGTGAGGGCCGGGCACCTCTTCAGTGCCATGACCCGGGGTGTGAGGGCCGGGCACCCCTTCAGTGTCATGAACTGGAGTGTGAGGACCTGGCACCCCTACAGTGCTGCAAATCCGGGTGTGAGGGCAGGGCACCCCTTCACATGACCCGGGGTGTGAGGGTCAGGCACCCCTTCAGTGAAATGAATAGGGGTGTGAGGCCCGGGCACCCCTTCAGCACGATGACCCATAGTGCTAGGACCGGGCTCGAATTCAGTGCCAAGAATCGGGGTGTGAGGGCCGGGCACCCCATCAGCACCATGACCCGGGGTGTGATTGCCGGGAACCGCTTCAACCCCATGCCCCGGGGTGTGAGGGCCGGGCATCCCATTAGTGACATAACCCGGGGTGTGAGGGCCGGGCACCCTTTCAGTGCCATGAGCCGGTGTGTGAGTGCCAGGCACCCCTTCAGTGCCATGAGCCGGGGTGTGAGTGCCGGGCACCCCTTTAGTGCCATGAAACGGGGTGTGAGGGCCGGGCACCCCTACAGTGCCATGATCCGGAGTGTGACAGCAGGGCACCCCTTCACATGACACGGGGGGTGTGAGGGCCAGGCACCTTTTCAGTGCCAAGCGACCCGGGTATGAGGGCGGGCACCCCTCCAGCACCATGACTCGGGGTATGAGGGCCGGGCACCCCATCAGCACCATGACCCGGGGTGTGAGGGCCGTGCAGCCCTTCAGTACCATGACTCGGGGTGTGAGGGCGAGGCACCCCTTTAGTGACATGATCCGGGGTGTGAGGGCCGGGCACCCCTCCGACACCATGACCCGGGGTTTGATGGCTGGGCACCCTTTCAGTGCCATGAATCGGGGTCTGAAAGCCAGGCACCCCTTTAGCACCATGACCCGGGGTGTGAGGGACAGGCACCCCTTCAGTGCCATGACCCGGGGTGTGAGGGCCGGGAACCCCTTCAGTGACATGACCTGGGGTGTGAGGGCCAAGCACCCCTTCAGTGACATGACCCGGGGTGTGAGGGGCCGGGAACCGCTTCAACCCCATGACCCGTGGTGTGAAGGCCGGGCACCTTTAGGTCCATGACCCGGGGTGTTAGGGCCGTTCACCCCTTCAGTTCCATGACCCGGGGTGTGAGGGCCGGGCACCCCTTCAGTGTCATGAACCGGGGTGTGAGGGACGGAGCGGCTTCAACCCCTTGACCCGTGGTGTGGTGGGCACCTTTAGTTCCATGACCCGGGGTGTGAGGGCCCGTTCACCTTCAGTTCCATGACGGGTGTAGTGCCAGGCACCTACAGTGCGAACCGGGGTGTGGGGCCAGGCACCTTCACATGACCCGTTGTGTGAGGGTCGGGCACCCCTTCTGCACCATGATCCAGGGTGTGAGGGCCGTGCACCCTTTCAGTGCCATGACCCGGGGTGTGAGGGCCGGGCACCCCTTCAGTGTCATGAAACGGGGTGTGAGGGCCGGGCACCTTTTCAGTGCCATGACCCAGAGTGTTAGGGCCGGGCTCGATTTCAGTGCCAAGAATCGGGGTGTGATGGCCGGGAACCGCTTCAACCCCATGCCCCGGGGTGTGAGGGC
>NW_024729986.1:0-8949 GCF_018991925.1 Homarus americanus | reverse complement strand
AAAAGCTTTGTGATTGGTCGTGACGTCTGATGGTGCTAAAAGCTTTGTGATTGGTCATGACGTCTAATGATGCTAAAAGCTTTGTGATTGGTCGTGACGTCTAATGGTGCTAAAAGCTTTGTGATTGGTCGTGACGTCTAATGGTGCTAAAAGCTTTGTGATTGGTCGTGACGTCTGATGGTGGTAAAAGCTTTGTGATTGGTCGTGACATCTGATGGTGCTAAAAGCTTTGTGATTGGTCGTGACGTCTGATGGTGGTAAAAGCTTTGTGATTGGTCGTGACGTCTAATGGTGCTAAAAGCTTTGTGATTGGTCGTGACATCTGATGGTGCTAAAAGCTTTGTGATTGGTCGTGACGTCTGATGGTGGTAAAAGCTTTGTGATTGGTCGTGACGTCTGATGGTGGTAAAAGCTTTGTGATTGGTCGTGACGTCATTTGCTGTGGTGGGCCGCTGACCGGGAATCGGCCAGCTGTGTAATATGTGTTGTTACCTACATAAATACAGTCGGCCCTTAACATACACGGGTTTAGCATACACGAATTCGCAAATACAGGTAGTTCTGCTATAACGCGATAGTAGTGTTCTTGTAAAACATCGTGTTATAGAAATTCGCGTAATAGAAATAACAGGGCTTATGGAGAAAATAGGGTTAGGTGCAGATTACTCCAAATCGAAAAAAAATTTCGTAGTTAGCCTAACACAAAGGATAGCAGTCTAAATAAATGTTACATTCATATCTAATAATGAAATCATACAGTAAATGTTACACTTTACCTTGAAAAAATATGAATATAACTTGATGGGGGAGAAGGTTGATGTTGAGGCTGAGGAGTCATGAAACATCAAGCTTTTCTTCAAGTGTTATAGCCTTTCTGTTACGATCACCACCGGAAATGCGATCACCAGAACGCTTCCCGGAGATATTCTTCTTTTCCATAGTCACAAAATTGGAGAAACAGCAATCAGAATTCACTGAGGACGCTTAAAAACTTCACACGTGTTTCAGACTGAACGTGTGGAGTAAACAGAGCGCGCAGGTCTAAAACGCTATGTATTATGTTTTTCTCTCTTATTTAAAATTTTACATTTTACATATACTGTACAGGTATACTGTATACTTAAATATTACATAAATTATTTCTGCAATTGTTCACAAACAAAACACATAAATCAATTGAACATGTGATGTCGAACGTGAACTGTAAACACTGCATAACCCCGCGCCAAGCCACAACACTGTACAGTACACTTTAAACCGCTACGTATTTAGTTTTTCTTTTATTTAAATTTTTACAATTTACATATATATATATATATATATATATATATATATATATATATATATATATATATATATATATATATATATATATATATATATATATATATATATATATATATGTATTATATATGTATATATATATATATTATAATTTACATATTATTCATATTATATGACCCACAAAACATAAACGTTTGAGTCCCCCAGTAGAGATGTCAGATTCTCTATCACTCCCAGGATGTCCGTTTCTTTTTGTGTACTCGCTCAGAGACTCGAAATATTTCACCAGCATAAGCACAGGATGATAGGGAATTTGAATTTATTTGTTTATTTATTTATTTATAATATACTGTAATACATTAAACACACTGCAAGTATTTTCTTTAATTTATATACTTGTTTCGCGAAAAAGGGAGGCTACCATTATACCTGGTAGGTGAAGTTGACCAGACATTTATGGTTATCATTAAGGACCAAACTCCGAATCCATGACGTGACTTCTGTTAATCATTCTCATCCTAAATTTACCGCTGTCGGTAGTTTCAAGAATTAACGCAGTCATTTACTGAATATTCTTAGTAAAAAAATAAAATTTTAAATTAATTATTTATAGGAGATAAGTATTATGATCAGTAAATATACAGATATGCATTACTGACCACCTCCGAACACAAGGACGGCTAAAAATAGCCATAGGCGGTCACAGTCAAGGTCACTTTACCTTTCTTGTCACTGGCAAATGGGGGGGGGGGTGATGATAGCAGCTGTGTTTATTACTGGGGTATACAGTATTGTTCTTTTACGGTATGTTAGACTGGTTTATAATACATTTTTATTATTTTAATATACCGGTAATCTTCATTTTAATCCAGCTTCCCAAACGTAAGTTTCAGTATAAAATAATTAGTGGTAGGACCTTGTGAGTGGTTTACTGTATACATATATATTACATAAATTATTTCTGCAATTCTTCACAAACAAAACACATAAATCAATTGAATATGTGATGTCGAACGTGAACTGTAAACACTGTGTGTGATGTAAAGAGAGCGCGGGTGTAAAACGCTATGTAATTTGATTTTCTCTTTTATGTAAAATTTTACAATTTACTTATAATATATAGGTATACTGTATACATAAATATTACATACATTATTTCTGCAATTGTTCACAAACAAAACACATAACTCAATTGAACATGTGATGTCGAACGTGAACTGAAGCCACAACAACCGTTTGAGTGGAATCGCGTTAGAGCAAACGAGTTCGCGTTTTACAAATATCGTTCCTCAATTCATAAATCGCGTTCGAGCAAATTCGCGTTGTCAAAACACGCGTTATAGCAGAACTCACTGTACGTGGATTGCCCCGCCGGAGGAATATTCTGTACATTGAAGTAATTGAAGTACAGGTTGTACCTCTCTAGTCCGGCATTCTGTGGTCCGGAAACTCCCGTGGTCCGGAACGATTTTAGTTTGTCCAATAGGTAGATAGGGAGGGCAATTTTTTTTTTTTTTACTTATCTCAATTATTATTATAATTACTGGAGTATTACATTTTCGCCCCTCAGGCTCGAATGTGGGTCAGTGACCTGTGCCCAGGTTGGCTAATCCCCGTAAAAAAAAACAACAACAAAGCCGCGAGAAATTAAGGTTTGTTTGCATCTGGCAGTTTGGCTGCTCTCTTTCTCTGTTTGTCTATACAGAGTACAACATTTAACCCTTCAATATATATGAACAGTAAATAAGTGTTGCTTTCATATTCTTATGTAGAGTAATGACGATATGTTTTTAACATGTGAGCACTTACATACGCGATTTCACTTTTTTTCTTTAACATTAATGGTTAGCTACTTATATTGTTCTATTTAGTAACATTAAATAACATTACTTCAAAAAACCATATTAATTTTTACATTAATTTTACTACAGCTACAACCAGGGTCTTATTTTCTTGTTTTATATGTAGAACCAGTCAGTCACTGGTTTTGTTATCAACGAAAACATTGCTGTCTCATTTCCTCGTGTGTTTTAATATTCTACGTATTATTAATGAATTGTATTGCTCATTTTGCACACATAAACATTAATTCAATAAAAAAGACATTCAGTAATAAACAATAATGAATCTTTTGTACATAACAGAAATGACGCTGTTTACACGATTGTGCACGTCGTCTGAACGTTGGCGGGCCGTTCAAACCCATCGAAATTGGAGTTTCCGCAGTCGAAATTTTAAATTATGTAGTGTTTTTTTTGTGTGTGTGTGTCCAAATAAAAAACGGTGAATTAAAAACTTGTGAAATTTGAGAAGCTGCTGTATGACATTTAACCCTTCAATATGTCTTCAAAGAGACCACGAAGCAGTGAAAGTGGTGCTAACTTAAGTGCAAGTCACTATCTGTCCAGGAAAAGGGTGAATTTCCATGGTCCGGCACCGGTCAGGTCCCGAGGTTGCCGGACTAGAGAGGTACAACCTGTACATTCAAATCGCAAACCATTCAACTCGCGCGCGGCACCGAACACGGGACACCGCCCGCACCTGCAACCTCACACACACACGCATCGCTCTCCCTCACTCAGTCAGTCTCGCTGTAACCACGCTTGTGTTGAAATCAGCATTGTAGTTGCAAAAATATTACATTTCCGTGAATGTATTATATCAAGCACAGTATGAATAGAATATCACTAATATAACAGTATTTTAACCGAAAACTACTAAAAAAACGAGTAACATATCTTGAGCATCGGAAGGTTAGGTAAAGTCTTTTGTTTTCGTCATGTATTTTATCCTATTTTACATTGAAATACATCACGTTTCGGCAAAACTACTATTTATTTCCGAGAATATATTCATTCAGACGCAGTTTAGGTAAAATATACATGTGATGTAACATTTTTTTAACTGAAAACGATTCGAAAAACACGTACCCTCTAGCCCTGTTCAAGGAGAAGACTGGGAGGAGCTGTTTGGTGCTGAAGACGATGACAAGGAAAATGATTTTGACGGATTTTAATGAAAATATTCAGAATTATGGTATCGTAGTATTTATTCAAGTGAATTAGGATAGAATATTATTGTAATACAACAGTAGTGACGATGTGGAGGAGGCGGAGAGATAGAGCGGGGAGGAGTGGTGATGAGTGGAGATGCCAGCCAGTATATATATGTGTGTGTGTATATATATATATATATATATATATATATATATATATATATATATATATATATATATATATATATATATATATATATATATATATATTATATGTTCAAAGTCCGCATGTTATATGGACTAAAAATGAAGTACAGTTGTACCCCACTTAACGCGGTCAATTGAACCCAGAGGGTCCCGCGTTAAGTGAAAACCGTGTTAAGTGAATAACAGAACATATGGGATTAATTCCAATAGAACCCAGCCCGACCCCCAAACTCCACTTTTTGACGACAAATAACTATGTTGTAGTAAAAATTCTATCTTAACTTTATGGTGGCATGAAAAACAAGTAATATAAAAGAGGTTAGGTTAGGAAAGATAAAGGTTAACATAGGAAAAATAAAGAATAGGTTAAAAAACGAAAATTTTTAAGGAACACTCACGGTAGTAGAAGAGATGGGTCGGCATACGGGGATGGAGGCTGGTTCCGAGGCAGAGGGCAGATTACTGCCCCTCAGGTGAATCACCATTACTAGGTGAATCACTATTACTAGGTGAATCAATATCACTGTCACTTACAGTTGTTATGGCTTCCCTGACAAATCCCTCAAAATCAACTTCACTATCACTATCACTGGCTTGGGCTGGCTGTGGTGGGTTGCGGGCGAAGAACTCGGTTATGCTTTGCTGACGGCTGGCTTTGATGTTGTCATGATACACCGTGATGTACGGCTCCATAGCCTGCACCAGTCGGGTATGGAAGACGTCATGGCGTTCATCGTCAGTGTCGCGGGAAACGATGTACTTAATTTTTTCTGTTAACTCTATGACACACTTAATATCACTATGACTTAAACTAGGTTCTTCGGAGAATGACGCACCTTCTTCCTCCTCTTCACTGGCGGGTTCTTCTTCCAACATCTCGTCGGCAGTCACTTCAGGATCTCTGATCACCTCCATGATGTCTTCGTTGGTGGTCTCGGAGAAGCCTTCAGCTGTAATACTGAGCGCAGCTTTTCTGGCAAGGTCCACTGCTACTGCAACAGTCTGAACCTGACCAGTCACAGGTTCACTCCTCCTCTCACCTGGTATGCCATGCAACACATGTCTCCATGCGTGACGAATCGTAGCAATAGACAGCAGATCCCATGCCTCCACCAAGAAGTCTACAGCTTGTTTGACGTTAAACTTCTTCCAAAATTGTTTGACGAGAAGTTCTTGAGTCGCCGCCTCTTGTTCCTTGTCCTCGTCGCTTTTACTCTCGCTGTCGGTGTCACCCAGCTTACGCAACTCATCCTTGGTGTTGGTAGAGTCGTTCAGGAGCTTGAACTTCTTTGCAGAGTACGCAGCTTTCACATTGCAGATCAACTCCTGGTCCATGGGCTGGATTAATGACGTAGTGTTGGGAGGAAGGAAGACCACTTTTACGTTGGGGTGACGATCCATAAGTAGGGGCGAGTGTCCAGGTGCGTTGTCAAGGAGCAACAAAATATTGAATGGAACATTCTGTTGCTCGCAGAATTTCTGCACGTCAGGAACAAAAAAGTTGTCAAACCAGAAGAGGGACAGAGAAGAGGACATCCACGCCTTACGTGCGGTTAGCCAGTGGACATTAAGCTTGTTCATGTCCATATTCTTGTAGGCGTGCGGCTTGCGGGCTTTGTGAATCACCGATAACTTTGGTTTACAGGTACCGGAGGCATTGGTGGTAAACAGGACGGTGATGCGTTCCTTCTGCATCTTCCGCCCCCTTACCTTGCTCGCAGACTGGACAACGAAGGTCTTGGAAGGTAACTTTTTCCAGAAAAGACCAGATTCGTCCATGTTAAACACCTGGTCGTCACTGTACTGTCCTTCCTCCATAATCTCACGTAAAAACGGAGGAAAATCTCTAGCCGCCGCACGGTCAGCACTCGCTTCCTCACCAACAATGCTGATGTTGGTGACCTTGTTCCTCCTCTTAAACCTATGCAGCCAACCATAGGAAGCATTGAAGGGTTTGGGCTCTGCAATTCCCAGTTTACGTGTCACTGCTGCGTATAGCTCACGTGCGTACTCCTGCACTGAGCGCGTGTCCACCGCCATGTTGCGTCGCGCCTGACGCACCAAATAACTCACCAGCAAAGTTTCCACTTTTGCCAGCACCCAGTTCTGGCAATACCTGATAGATGAAGCACCTGCAGACTTTGTGATCTTCATGTGCTCCTTTATCTTGGCTGCATCCTTCTTTATTGTACGAATCGTAGATTCGTTGACGCCATGCTGGCTCGCGAGATCAACTTGGCGTCTTCCTTTCTCCAAATCTTGAACAATTTGGTACTTCACCTCGTAGCTTAATGAACGTCGTGTCTTCTTTGGTTTAGTGCCGCTGGGTCCAGGTAAGGAAAGGTTTCTCTCTGGGGGTGGTGGTCCGGCGGAAGCCATTTTACGGAACAATGGATGCGCGTTAACACGGCGTGGCCTTGAGGGATGAAACTGCCGCGGCTAGGTCAAGCGTCGTCTCTCCTCCCTCCCTCCCTCCCCGGGGTAGTCACGTCATAATACTTTAAGCCAATTACAGCTAGCAGCAGAGGGGGGTAGGGCTGCATGGCCAATCACAGTCCGAGACGTCATATGACGTCAGTGATAACGCAACAAAGACACACACTGCGCAACCTTACCGCGCCGCTTACCCAAGCGGAGGGAGGAGGACGGAGAGGCAGGCAGGCAGGCGGGCGGGTGGGTGGCGCGTGGGCAAAATCTAAAAATAGCATCCGAGCCGGACACTCACCGCGTATATGTGGAAAAAACCCGCGTTAAGTGAAAGTTCAGCTTTGGCAAGGCACCGCGTATATGCGAAAACGCGTTAAGTGAAAGCGCGTTAAGCGGGGTAAAACTGTATATATATATGCATATATATATGCATGTATATCACTGTAGGTGCGCGTGATCTAGGTATATGCTGACCATTGTGGACCTGGTCTCACCCTTCTCTGTATATATACACCTTGATTTGTATTTCTCTCTCTAGTCTGTACTCACCCCTGAAGATGTGAATTACACGAAAGCGCTTGGGAACTTCGTGTTTTCTTCTTTCCTTGTGGTTATCAACATATATATATATATATATATATATATATATATATATATATATATATATATATATATATATATATATATACAGTTAACCCTCACTTTACGCGGTTAATGTAACCCGGAGGGTACCGCGGAAAGTGAGAAACGCGTAAAGTGAATAACATAACATATGGGATTAATTGAAATGGAGTCCGGGCCGATCCCCAAACTCCACTTTTTGACGACACACAAGTATGTTGTAGTAAAAATATTATCTTAACTTTATGATGGTATGCACACACAATTAATAATTAAGAGAAATATCAATAATATTAGGTTTTTTAACACTTACATTAGTAGAAAAAATGGCTGGGAACACGGGGATGGGCGGTTGGTTCCGAGGCAGAGGGCAGATTATTGGCCCTCACCTGTGTCACTTGTATCAATTGTATCACTATCCACCACAGAGGCTTGCAGGGCCTCTTTGTCAAACTCCCCAAAGTCCATATAAGTCCATATCCTCACCATAATTATCACTATCACTGACTTGGGCTGGCTGTGGTGGGTGGCGGGTGAAGAACTGGTAATGTTTTGATGACTGGGCGACCTTGTGCGCACCATGTTCGCGCAGCTTACACAACATGGCGGATGGCGGGAGGTTTGGATCCAAAAATGGCGCGGCTCGCCAGCCACTCTCCGCGTAAAGGGGTACACGCACCGCGGAATGTGAGCATCCTGGGTTCCGGCAGGGCACCGCGTAAACGTGGAAACGCGGAATGTGGGACCGCGTAAAGTGAGGGTTAACTGTATAAAATTGTAAAAATTGTAAAAAAGTGCATAAATATGCATCTAAACCCCTGAAATAAAGAATATCATTAATATTTGTAATAAAAAAACAATAAATTAGAAAAAAAAAAATTTAATAATGTTCGTTGTAGGAGTTTCGTTCGTTATAGCATACCCCACTGTATTAACTGTGAATATAGTAAAGAATATCAACGAGAAGCGTTCTGGTGATAGAATTCCCGGTGATGATCGTAAAAGAAAGGATATAACACTTGAAGAGAAGCTCGATTTTATCAACCTCAAAATCACCCTTCTCCCCCATCAACTAAAGTGTTACATTTACTGTATGATTTCATTATTAGATATGAATGTAACATTTATTTAGACTGTGCTATCCTTTGTATTAGGCTAACTACTAAATTTTTTCGATTTCGAGTAATCTGCACCTAACCACTATTTTCTCCATAAGCCCTGTTATTTCTATTACGCGATTTTCTATAACACGATATTTTACATGAACACAATTATCGCGTTATAGGAGAACTACCTATATATATATATATATATATATATATATATATATATATATATATATATATATATATATATATATATATATATATATATATATATATATATATATATATATATATATATATATATATATA
>NW_024729985.1:0-16815 GCF_018991925.1 Homarus americanus | reverse complement strand
AGTAAATACAATGTTGATATATTTTGGTCACAACACACACTAGTAGATTATTTTTTCCTTTTTAACTAAATAATTAACACTATGAAGCTAACTAATTATATAACTCAAAGATGGTAACCAATATGGCGTCGATATTGTTCACATACTCTATGATAAATAGATGTATTGTCTGTTTAATTTTAGGGAAGAATTTAATTTATAAACTTTTGAGAATCTGGATACAGGAGTTTTGTCTTTGTGTGTGTGTGTGTGGTGATGATGACGCATACTTTCCTCTGCAGTGAAAAAAATATCTTGACATTGCAAAGTTTAACTGTAAGCCGAAGGAACGTTTGTAATGTGACTTGTTAAGTGAAATTGTAACTTGAAATTCTTTGTGAAAAAATATTTCCCTATAAAGTTTGGCAATAAATGAAGTATTGCATCAAGGTGTAACTTGTAGTTCCTTGTGGAGTAATTACCTATGTGGACGATACAGCTACTCCAGGGTGTAAGACCTAGAGTAGAAAGTCTTTAGACCTTACCTGAGGTTGAAAGACTCTTATAGTGGAACGTCTGAGGTATTGAAACTTTAATTACAGTAAATAAAATATAATCTACCTAAACATTCCTTCACCTGGCGACAACTAATGATACAGGTGGTGTAATAGCTCTTTAAAATTCCTCCGTTTCATATAATAATGACCACACATGAACTTATAATGTGCAATATCTTGATAACACATTAGCTGCAACATTACACATAGTCCAGTGTATGTGTAGTGAGGGACATCTACCTAAATGAGTTACAGAATGTGGAGTTGAGGCAAAAAAAAGTTGGGACATGTTTGAGATCATCAGTTGAGCCAAATGTTTATACTCAATATTGTTTTAATGGTATTTTAGAGCGACCGAAAAATGTAAACAAAATGGCCGGCTAGGTGACACATACCTTACAAGAAATAAACATGAGAACGAACACACACACGCACACACACACACACACACACACACACACACACACACACACACACACACACACACACACACACACACACCCACCAGTTTTACCCACATTATCACCAGACTATCGGCATACCTGGTCGGTGGACACCTGCCTCCTCCTCCTCCTCCTCACCTTGCTAATATGCTAATATGCTAATATGCTCTGGTATGTTCCAGTCTATTTAAGATATGCTCCCATCTATCTTAAAGAGCTTATGCTAGGTTGGTCTGATATGCTCCTCAAAGACTATGCTGATATACTCTTGTCATCTGATATGCCATTATGTTCATATCACTCTAAAGGATATACTAATATGTTTTGATATGTTGGTATGGTTCTGTCTCTCAGAGGGTGTGCTGATGTACTATAAGAGCATATGGGGTATGCTGATATATTTGGTTATGTAGCTAGGCTCATATCTCTCTTACAGGGTATGCTAATATACCCTGATATGCTTGCATCTATCTCTGAGCGTATACTGGTTGACTGTAATGACATAAGAGATATGCTGGTATGCTTCTAAGGGAATATGTTAACATACTCTAATAATAATTTGAAATGAGGTTAGCTATACCTTAGATTCAGGGGATATACTGATATGATATGAATTAACCTAGAAGTATACTGATATGTTCTCAAGGCATTCAGGGGATCTGTTAGTATGCTTCGACATACTTTCGAACAAGGTAAACTGGACCTTCAGAAGATAGGGTGATATGCTGACATATTCTGATGGATCTAAGAGAGAGTGGAAGACTATGAGAGCTAGTTAATATACTCAGGTATGTTGATATCCCTTCATGGCACTTGGGATATATGGTAATATACTCCGATGTGTCTCTTTGGATATACTGATATGCCACTAATGGGTCCCCAGAAAGCAGGAGACAAGTTGATCTGCTTCGAGGACACTAATCTGTATAATGATTTTTTTCCCTGACTGTTAAGAAGTATACTGGTATATTTCAAATGTTGCTTAGTATTATAGTATACTTTGGGCTGTTCTGAACATATTTCACAGCTGATTTTCAGAAATATATGCTGCTGTCACTGGCTTGTTTTTTCCGGAGACATTGATTATACTTTGAGTATGTTGATATGCTTTGTTACCAGTCAAGGAATATGCTGATATGTTCTGACACTTCTCAGTGATTACCCTGATATACTTAGATACCTGACAGTATTTATTGAGTATAGTGTCCTATACTCTGATGTCATTCTAGTGATATGCTGATGAGCTGACATACCGCTTTATGTAACTGTGATATATTGAATCATATACATCCATTCCTCACGCTTAATATATATGATATTCTAAACAATGCTGATATTATTTATGTTATACCCTGATTATATACTAACATACTACAGTGTCATTTATAGTGTATGATATTAAATATTCGGGGGTATACTTTGAGGTTATTTAGAGAATATGATGGCAAACGGTGATATACTCTGATGCCATATTTGGTATACACAGATATATTGATATAATTTATATAATATACCGATAGATATAACTAAATATCTGTGAAGTAAATCCTGTACTTTTTGATATACCATTCAGGTGAAGGTATGCTAATATACCACGATAGCACCCGTCTCTCAGCGCTAATATACCCTGATGGCACACTTAACATCCTGGCGCCGGTCGTGGGGTATACTGATATGCTAAAGTCTTCTTCATCTTCTAATATCTCGACTTCAGCTTCGTAAACTGTGATTACTTAAACGTATTTAACGCTCGTTTACGTAACTTTTTTGTAGAATAAATGAATGTATATCCGGGGTTCTTCTGTTTCTTTGTCCATCTGATGTTTGCGTCCATGTTGAGGAGAACCACTTAGCAGGGCTCGCATTTTCCCATAATGTGTTACCTCAAGTTCCATAATTTGCACTTAGTGAAGCCACGATATCCCGCGTTATGTTGCCCGTCTTACTTCCTTCTGGGTTATGTGTCTTTAGTTGGTGAAAAAATTAAATTAAGGCTGAATTATTGTTAAATGTTAAGGTATTATAGTACTTGTCTGTCGTGTTGTTAATATAACATAGTTTCACCAGCAGTATGTACTCAAGAGCTTCTTAACATCGTTGACGAGTCAGAGCCGCAACACTGAACCAATCTATATGAACATTAACACAAAAAATAAATTGTTACATTACATCGACTATCAAGACATAACTTACAATACAAATTAATAAATAATTGTACCAGGCAGATAAAAATATTAGTTACAAAAATTATGAAAATAGTCTTAATGTTCACGCCAGAACTTACCCCATAACAAAAGCCATACAACATTTTCCCAGTTAAGACTTCGTTAAATACAATCTCAAACTCCTTCTCAGAAACTGTGTGTTGGTGGTGTGCCACGTGTGGTGTGTGTTTGTGTGTGTGTGTGTGTGTGACAGCACCTTTGATTTATATAAATATTCACCCAAATGAATAACACCAAGTAATTCACCATGTTATTCACGACTCTTAGATCACTTGGCTTGCGTCTCTCAAAAGGTCGAGCCAGGGTCAGCTGATTCAGTAAACACCGCTCACATTATTAGGGACCTGCCACACTTTGCCATAAACAGATAAATTGTACCGGGAATTTTCCCCCCACACACTCATCATTGTCACTTTATGTAACTTGCTGACAAAACCCATGACCCTTCAGGCCTTTTACGCCCTTAATACATGAGTCATAAAGGCAAGTATGAACTCCGCATGCTTCCCAGTTGGGCACTGTAAACGCTTCTGCGTTTCACCTTGCACAGGATGTAAGGGGGTGCCCAATAAACTAGCCCCCTCGTGGGCAATCTGTAATCACTACCACTGTCTCGCGGCCCAGAGTAGTAGTTGGACATATCACTAGACAGGGAAATTCACACTTAACACAAGTGTTACGAACCCCTCCACCCAGCACTACGAATCACGCCATCTATTGTCCTGATCTACCTACCCAGCACCACGAGCAACGCCATCTAGGGACGAGACACGAGTATGACTCGTCTTAGTTACCACTCCGGGGTTTCTCTTCTCCATATCCTGGTTGTTGCGTCACCTCCTCAAAGTCTTCTTTGTCAGCTCCAATTCGAGGAGAGAGGACTTGGCTCTGGGAAGTGACCTCAGGATCATCTATCCTCTAAACCTACGTGCAGTGACTACGTACCGTCTTCTACAATACTCAGCCTTACTCGTCAGCCATCTCAGCTCCTCACTTAAGTACTAGTATTTTGTATTAACTCCCCCACGTCCACTTGCTTCAAGATTGTTTATGTTGTATTAATATGTATATACTGTTAATGTTTAGGTTAAGTTTGGTTAAGGGTAATTTATAAGCTGAATATTTTGTTAAGGGATTTATGGTACTCTATTATATACAACGAAAACTCGCATCATTTGTCTACCCTTTTATAGTCCGATTGTCTTTGTTTTTTTATTGTTGTTACCTGTTGGGTTCTGGGTAGACGTATAACTATATTCTAAATCCCCAACTCGTAACAAATGGCGACCGTGACAGGACACGACCTTAAGTACCATATTCCTTCCTCCCTTGTTACTCAGTGTTAATTATTCCTCCCAGTCACTTCTGTTCACAATTGCTTTACGGTGGTTTAAAGTTCCCTTCATATGTGTGTGCATATATTGGTATTACCGTATAGTAAGAGTGACAGACGTAGGATATTAGGTTCCAAGTGTCATAAGGGTTACTTGTTATTACACGTGGCAGTCGTGTAGTAAGTCTTATCGAGTGTAGGGAAGAATCCGGATCTGTTTAATGCCGTACCCTCACTCCAGAGTAGGCTGTTCCATAGTCACTAGTTTACGGTGAAGTGATATCTTGGGACGCCACGCTCTACCAGGACCCCATAATTATAAAGCCTCAATTATTGTTCTTCTCATTATCTCATTCAGGGTCAATCATACCATTTATCAGGGTTGTTAATCCGGATCTTTATATTAATGCCGTAATACGCCCTACCTCTTTCAAGTATATCAGGGTTGTTAATCCGGATCTTTATATTAATGCCGTAATACGCCCTTCCTCTTTCAAGTATATCAGGGTTGTTAATCCGGATCTTTATATTAATGCCGTAATACGCCCTACCTCTTTCAAGTCTCTTATCCTTATCTAAGGATCTTCTCAGAAGAACAATAATCATAAGTGTAATTTCCCTAGGTATAACTTGGTTAGTTTTCGGGACTTTCTGGTTATCCACTGCCGTGATATTTTCTAGGGTTATCCACTTATCTTATCTTTGGACCATTAGTTAATTTATCCTATTTTTTTTAACAATGGCCACCTCAGGTTTTGATCTCCAGGATTTTATTGAAAATCCTTCCGTAGCTAAATTACGTGTTAATATCCTGAAGAAAGAATGGAAAGAAATAGCCAACTATTATAATATCCCATTTTCACAGCAACTGACTAAGGAAATGTTAAAAAATCATGTGATTGAAGTGCTGGTTCAACATGAAGTTTTAAAAGAATCCGCTGTTGACAGATTAACGCCCATGTCCAAGAAACTTCAACCACTATCCACCACCCCTCCTCACTCAGAAGTTGCTTCAGGTCTGGCTAGCCCTCAACAAGAAACACAACGAATAGACGCCTTAGAACTGGAACGAGCTAGGTTCGAGTTCCAAATCAAAATGAAAGAACTCGAGTTGGAGCAGGAGTCGGAACAGGCCAAGTTGGAGCAGGCTAAGTTGCAGCATGAAGAAAAGTTGGAACAGGCCAAGTTGGAACAGGCCAAGTTGGAGCACAAGTTGGAGCATGAGGGAAGGTCGGAACAGGCCAAGTTGGAGCATGAGGAAATGATGGAACGGGCCAAGTTGGAGCAGGAGGTTAGACTGAAAGAACTACAGGTAAGAGAGATAGAAGTCACCTTAACATCGGAGTTTAGATCAAAGGAAGTGGCATTAAGAGAGAAACTAGCTGCTTTTAACCCTGCTACTGCTTCTTCCCTTGTTCCCGGGTTTGATGAATCCGATATGGACGGGTCATTTAGGACTTTTGAGAAAATAGCCGGGAAGAATGAGTGGCCAAAGGACCAGTGGGTGTCAGTGTTAGTTCCTAAATTATATGGTAAGGCTCGTAGAGTTTATAACTGTTTAGACCAGACTGATGACTATGATAACGTAAAAAAGAATATCCTCACCTCTTATGCTATCACGCCAGATGGATACCGGCAGAAGTTTCGTAAACTAACCAAACCATTTTCCCCACACATTTGTTGAGTTTGCTCAAGAAAAGCTTAGGTTTTTTAAGAAGTGGTTAGAGGCTACAGAGACCTCCACATTTCAGGATTTGTTAAATTTGGTAGTCCTGGAGGAGTGGAAGAGCAAGATACCATTTCACATCTTGAAGCATGTGGAGGGCATGGAGAGGTTATTTAGGGCGTGCTGCTGAGCTGGCTGATGCGTACGCTTTGTGGAGTCACTGGGCAGTAGAGAACGTGGTACTTCCCGACATGTTAGGTCGTCCTCAGATGATAACCTTGGGGAACGTGGTGGTAGGTCGAAAGGTCCCACACCTACTCCCCCCGATGCAACCAAGCTTACTTGTTCTTACTGTAAAAACCCAGGCCATACAATCCAGAGTTGTAAACACCCAAAGTGTCGAATTGCTAAAAGTAGTTACCTGGATCCCAAATCCAAACCAATAGCAAATACCAATGTGGAAAGGCCCCATCAGGATCTCTTCTCTTCATTCACCTATGAGGGAAAAATTTCAATCATGGAGGGGTCTCGTTCTTTCCCTATTCGTATACTACGTGATACGGGCGCAGCACAATCTATCCTCCTGTTTAACGTCATTCCTGATATATCTACCGCATTTACTAATGAGAGTGTTCTAATTTCGGATCTCTCATCCCATTCTTCCTATCCTTTAGCTAAAGTGCACCTCCAATGTCCCTTGATTACTGGGGAAGTGCAAATAGCCATAAGGAAAGACCCAATGCCTGTGTGCGGCATTCATTTATTATTGGGTAATGACTTAGTAGGAGATCTAGTGGTTCCTAACATAAAGACAGTCGACTCTCCCTTACCTGTCAACTCCACCACTGACCTTAAAGAAACTATTCCTCATCTTTTCCCATCTTGTGCTGTCACCCGGTCACAGAGTGTGCGAAATGGGCCCTCTTCGTCTAAAACCACCTCTAATATCTTCCTACCCACAGAAGATCTGTACAATAAGACCATTAGTAGGGATGAGCTCATTACAGTTCAACAATCTGATCCATCTTTGTTCAAACAGGTGATGAAAGACCTCAGTGTGGACCATTGTACATCTTCGGCTTACCACCCACCGTCCCAGGGTTGCTTGGAACGGTTCCATCAAAATTTTCAAATCGATGCTAATAAACTATCTCCTCTCAACAATATAGTCCATACTCCTGATCGCAGAAAAGATTCACAACTTGTTCACATTAATCTCATGAAACTTTACCATTCCAGGCAGTCAGAGGAAGACATCCCAGAGGCTATAAGCCAACCTGTATTGCATACGGTTTTGTCAGGGCCGGAGCCGGAGACAGATGACATGGACCTATTGGAGAATTTAGACTTCCCTCTACCTAAAGAAACCCTGCTAACAGTCACATACTCAACAACTTGGATGAGTATTTTTCTGTTCTGAATCCATCTCAAGCAAAAGATCTCACTAAGTTATTATCAACATTTCCTAAAGTCACGTCAGACCTCCCAGGGTTTTGCAATATACTTAAACATGATATTAAGCTAATCTCAGATGATGTACAACCCATTAGGCAATCAGCATATCGACTAAATCCACAAAAAAGAGAGATTATGAAAAAGGAGGTAGATTTTTTGTTAAAACATAACTTAGCTGAGCCTAGTACCTCCCCCTGGGCTTCACCTTGCCTTCTCATTCCAAAACCCGATGGCACTTTTCGTTTCTGTACCGATTATCGTAAAGTGAACCAGGTCACTGTCTCGGACTCCTACCCTTTACCTTTGATTGAAGATATAATAGACAGCATAGGCTGTGCCAAATTTATCAGTACGGTGGACTTATTGAAAGGATATTATCAAGTGGGACTCACAGATAGGGCAAAAATAATCTCGGCATTTATAAACTCCATTTGGTCTTTTTCAATATTTGGTTATGGCGTTTGGCTTTTCTAATGCTCGGCCACATTCAGAGGGCCATCAACTGCATATTCAGGACCCTAGGTGGACGTTCGCCTACCTGGATGACCTGGTGGTGGTGTCAGAACTGGGACGAACATCTGGTGCGTTTGGAGATACTGTTTGCACGACTGCAAGGGCTGGATTCACCATAAACCTGGCTAAATCTGCTTTTTGGCCGGGCCTCCGGTATTACCTGGGACATATCATTTGGGCATGGTATGGTGAGGGCCAAGGACATAGCGTTAGAGCCATCTTGTCCTTCCCACTCCAAGGACGGGGAAGGAACTTTATGCGCTTCCTGGGGATGTGCGGCTACTACCGTCGGTTCTGCAGTAACTTCTCCAGAGTGGCCGGACCCCTCACAGACCTTACCAGTTCTGCGGTCCCGTACATCTGGAACCAGAAATGCGACCAGTCTTTCCACCGCCTCAAAGCCTTCCTTGCCTTCAAGCCTGTAGTCCACCCCCCTGACTACACCTCGCCCTTCCATCTGCAAATCGACGCTAGCGGTGTCGGAGTGGGGGCTGTGCTCCTACAACCCGACCCAACCACTGATGTCCTTCACCCTGTGGCATACTACTCCGCCAAGTTGAAAAAACATCAGACCAACTACTCGACCATAGAGAAGGAGGCCCTGGCTCTAGTGTTGGCAATAAAGAAGTTTGAATGTTACCTCCAGTCTTGCCCACAAACAACCCTAGTCTTCACCAACCATAACCCACTCACGTTCATCCAACCTGATTGCAGACTCCTTATCCCGAGCTCCAGTGGAAATGCAGCAGCTACTCTCCAGACGCACCAGGTGATCACCTCCTTCGCGCCGCGCTACGGAGGTCTTTGGAGGGGGGGTGTGTTACGAACCCCTCCACCCAGCACTACGAATCACGCCATCTATTGTCCTGATCTACCTACCCAGCACCACGAGCAACGCCATCTAGGGACGAGACACGAGTATGACTCGTCTTAGTTACCACTCCGGGGTTTCTCTTCTCCATATCCTGGTTGTTGCGTCACCTCCTCAAAGTCTTCTTTGTCAGCTCCAATTCGAGGAGAGAGGACTTGGCTCTGGGAAGTGACCACAGGATCATCTATCCTCTAAACCTACGTGCAGTGACTACCTACCGTCTTCTACAATACTCAGCCTTACTCGTCAGCCATCTCAGCTCCTCACTTAAGTACTAGTATTTTGTATTAACTCCCCCACGTCCACTTGCTTCAAGATTGTTTATGTTGTATTAATATGTATATACTGTTAATGTTTAGGTTAAGTTTGGTTAAGGGTAATTTATAAGCTGAATATTTTGTTAAGGGATTTATGGTACTCTATTATATACAACGAAAACTCGCATCCTTTGTCTACCCTTTTATAGTCCGATTGTCTTTGTTTTTTTATTGTTGTTACCTGTTGGGATCTGGGTAGACGTATAACTATATTCTAAATCCCCAACTCGTAACACAAGTGTTATCTCAAGGTCATATTCACAACACTTCCCTGGACAGAATTCATAATTTATTTTCTCATATTACATCTGTGTGTATACCTGCTACTAGATAAACAGAAAATGCCAAGAAGTGTTTACATCAAGCGCTGCCACTTAAGAGTTCCAAGAACTAAATTAAAACAATTAGTGTGTGTGTGTGCATGGTGTGAGTGTGCATGGTGTGTGTGTGAGTGTGCATGGTGTGTGTGTGTCCATTGTGTGTGTGTGTGTGTGTGTGTGTATATGGTGTGTGTTTGTTTGTTTGTATGGTGTGTGCATGGTGTGTGTGTGTGTGTATGGTGTGTGTATGTGTATGGTGTGTGTATGTATGGTGTGTGTGTGTGTGTGTGTGTGTGTGTATGTGTGTGTATGGTTTGTGCATGTACGGTGTGTGTATGGGTGTGTGTGATTGTGCATGGTGAGTGTAGACGTTAGCAAGTCCTCCTCCTCCTGCTCTCGAGTAAGGTAAGGAAGGCCTCACCTGACCAAAATTGTTAATTAAGATAGATTACCTGAAGATTAACCCTCCCAGCTTATTTCAACTAATGATTAACCTAACGCTACTTGGGAAGTTAAGTTAGGTTAGGTTAGGTTAGGGTAGGGTAGGGTAGGGTAGGGTAGGGTAGGGTAGGGTAGGGTAGGGTAGGTCAGGTCAGGTCAGGTCAGGCAGTGCCAGTGTAGTTAATCTTGAGGTTAAATAAACTAGAGGCTAATCTTCACATGAGCCAGTAAGACACTTTGACGGAGGCGGTTACGTACAACAGGAAAGCTCTGATAACATATAATGTACAGTATATACCGTTTAAGTTGCGTCAGCAGCTCTATACACCACTTATTGACTTACTCATTCACTGCCGTAGAAATATTTACTTCTCTAACAGTTTTCTATATGGTTCCCAGTCATTATAATACGACCTTGTAAAATCAAATGATCTAAATTAAACTAAACTTATCCAAATTAAACTTATTAGCTAACAAATCCTTCTAAAACACGATATATGCAAATCAAAAGTTCTAAATTCAACTTAACTTATCGTAATATAACTATTATAACTAAACCATTTTAATTAAACCCTAACCTAAACACCTCAAGTGCCACAAACAGAAGGAAAAAACACCTTTAATATTATCGTGTAGGAGGGCCCTGTAACCCACTAACTCCAGGTAATGCATCTATATCAATCTACCTGCGTTAGAAGCTCTATACGTGGCTATGATCGTTACCCACTGCTGGAGAACATTTGTACTTCTATAATTACCCCTGGAGAAACAATGCACCAATTTACGATTTATTTATTTTATTTTCATTTATTTTTTATTCTTGGTCCATACTGTAAACATCGCCCGCTTGTGAGTCCCGTCAGCCATTTTGTTCTAACTTTCGGGGATTCTAAAATAAGCTATAAATAAATAAATAAATAAATAAATAAAACAAGCATCTTTTGTTTTTCTAACCCATGAGCTGTGAGTCTTCATTATATACTTCAACATTACTGTAAACTAAGGCTAGAGAGGGTGTGTACAGTACTAGTGGAGTCAAGACGAGAAGGTATTTCAAATCCATAAAGGGTTTTACAAGTGGAGAGTCTTAAAAGTGGAGGGTCTTACAGGTGGAGAGTCTTACAAGTGGAGGGTCTTACAGGTGGAGGATTTTAATAAGGATAAATACAGCAAGTCTTACAGTTGAATCAGCCAAGTCGAGGAAAACTCTTAAGAGTCACGTAACTTCTACCTGGTGTTACCTGTAATCAAGCTAAGGTATATGTAAGAAGAATATTATCTCGTTACTATCCATTCCTCTTCCACTATCCTGCGAGGTGGTGTATTAATAGGCACAGATACTCATGATAAAGAAGGAATAAAGAGAAAGACGCAAGATACCTATAAAATGCGACAGAATATACCCACACATGCGTAATCCTAACCCATCCCAACCCAACCCAACCCTATCCTACCCCCAGCTTCACCACAGTACACAAAGTCATTCTTGGTATCAGAATGACGCCTAAACACCCTGTATCGCCTAAGACACATTTGAATCGGATGGTTCGTTGACGGTTTTATTTCTTCGGTATAAACCAGAGAAGCAATTAGTTCGTGGGAACAGTGAGTCAAAATACTTCACATCAGCTTCGTTTACGACCTCCAGCTGATATTTACTTCTGTTGTCTATATCAATCACATTTTATAATGAAAACAAAAATATGGTTAGTTACTTAAAAATGAAAAAAACATCATACTTAGATACTTAAGAGTGAGGAAAAAAGATACTTAAGATACTTAAAAATAAAACACTCTTTGATACTTAAATTAGGACAAAATAAACGGACATAAAGATTTAACTATGAGCGGTGGATATTACGACATGTACCGGCTATCAATACAGAGGCGCTATTTAGCCGTGAAGTTCTCTCAGAAACTCAACAAGACAATATGTGGTCACGTAAAAATTTCAGGTTAATTTTTAACACCATCCGTCATTTTAAACCTTGGCACCTGTAGATTAAGAAAATATATGGTGATATTTTTTCTGATGGGATAAAGGTCGTATTTGTCCAGAGAAGTAAGAGAGGAAAAAAATCACTTGAGAGGCATGACGCACAGAGTGTCTAAGGTGATAAAAGATCATATACTACCATTTGGGTTTTCAAATTAAGTTCATTACATAAAATATCAAACTCATAAAGATTACAAAAGAACAGAACATCATGAGCTCTCTACAGCTATTGTCAGCCGTCAATATGCTGATGTACAGAAGCTACACAATGTTATTGGTGACTGTAATCCCAGGAAAATGATGCTCTTTTAAACTTGGTAACTGGAGCTGTAATGCCAGAAAATGCCAAATATGACAATCTATGTGCATATGAAGTTGGAAGACAAAATTATGAAAATTTTGTCAAGAAACGTATTGTTGGTCCATTGAGCATCTGGGAAAAGATGTCCAAGGTTAATCTTCTGTCGTGGAAAGCAGCAAATAAGACTTCAACCATCAAATTGCTATCACAAGTTATAGAACTTAAGCAGGACATACAGTATATGCATCACAGAAGGGCAGCACTGTACATATCAAGTCACCAGACACTGATGTGTTTGGCATATTAAAGCAGCCTCAACTTGGAGAAAATACAAGTATGAAAACAGGAACTGGTGAGCGACGACACATTGGGCAGAGAGCCTTACAGGTTTCCATGCCTTCACAGGATCTGACTGCATTGGAAAATTTGTTGGCAAAGGAAAGAAAGCATGTTGGAGCACTTTGATGAAATCTAACACAAAAGTCCTAGATGCATTCAAGATGCTGAGTAGACCAAATGCCCTCCAGCAGACATGTTTATTGGTCTAAAGGAATTTGTATTTAAGCTCTACTGTCCACGAATGACTTTCACTAAACTGTCATAACTTAGATGGCATCTCTTCAAGAAAACGCAGGCAGAAGCTGGAGAACTACCAGCGACTGCAGCAACTCTAAAGTATCATATATTGAGAGGAAGGTATCAAGCTCTTCTGTGGTCTTGTGATGCAGACAGTGAAATGCTTTCACAATTAGAGCATGGCTGGAAGATTGACAATGACTGTTTCATACTAGTAATATCAGACCAACCACCAGCTCCAGAAGCAATCACAGAACTTGTTAAATGTGGATGTGGCGTCAGGAAATGTGGATCATTGTCATGTTCATACAGAAAGAATCAGAAAGAATAGCATGACATGCACCGAGATGTGTAACTGTCAAGCAGATGATGAGAAATGCCTAAACAAGGTGAAGGAATCTGTTGTACACAGAAGACTCTGATGACGAGGACTGAAGCAATGTCGTAAATAATAACTTGTGACTTGTTTACACATGATGTATAACACTACAAACTTTTAATAAATATAAAACGGTGGTTCTAAGCTTTTCAGATAATGGTAATATGTATATGTTTAATTTCCAGTATTTGTCTTTAGCAAATAATTTTACTTACTGCAATCTCTTCTTTGCCAGAGACAGGATGGCATATATGAGCAGCCATGTTTGTAACACACTTATGATATTATAACAGCATTCATGATATATTATGTTAAATTGTAATCATATAATACTACATGTTCATAGGTTATTAGTCATGTTTTAAGTTAATTAGGACTTAATGGTAATACATCTGTGGTTCATTACGCCGCTCTTTAATAAAACTTCTTTAAAGGCATAAAACTTATAATAAACCGTTCAGAAAAAATGACACCACAGTTCCTTAACATAGTTTATAAGGATTATTATAATGTATGGTGTCAAAAATTAACATGAAATTTTTACGGGATTACTTAAGCTCCTACACTAAAACCTGCCGACCTAACCTAACCTTTTTTACCCACCTCTACCTACTTACCTAACCTGACATAATCTAACCTAACCTGACGTAATCTGACCTAACCTGACATAATCTAACCTAACCTGACATAATCTAACCTAACCTGACATAATCTAACCTAACCTGACATAATCTAACCTAACCTGACATAATCTAACCTAACCTGACGTAATCTGACCTAACCTGACATAATCTAACCTAACCTGACGTAATCTGACCTAACCTGACATAATCTAACCTAACCTGACGTAATCTAACCTAACCTGACATAATCTAACCTAACCTGACATAATCTAACCTAACCTGACATAATCTAACCTAACCTGACGTAATCTGACCTAACCTGACATAATCTAACCTAACCTGACATAATCTAACCTAACCTCCCCGTCTGACATAAGCTAACCTAATCAAACCTAACTTTCCCACCTACCTAACATAACCTATCTACTTATTACCTACCTAACCTAACTTAACCCAACCTGACATAATCTAACCTAACCTATTGAAACTTAACTTAACCACCTACCTCATCTAACACCACTTTGTAATCTCTCTGTGCTACAGCTGACAGGATGAGTATGGGGGGCACAATAAACTAGCCTCTAAGTGGCAAAATTAACAAAACTAACCTAACCTAACCCAACCTGACTTAACCTAACCTGATCTGATCTATCCAACTTAAAAAACTTAGAATATATAATAAAGCCGTTAGGTTAATTTAGGCTAAATATGGTTGATTCATATTTTGTTTTGACAGAAATTCCCGGCAAAATAACGTATCTATATTGAGAACCACCGCCATGTTGGTTCCACGTTAACAAGACACGGATACACTACAGAATAACCCGCGTTCGTTTAACCTCAATTACTACAGTTTACTTTATAATCTTATTTCACAATCTTCACTACATCTCGCTTCACAATCTTCACTGCATCTCACTTCACAATCTTCAGCCAGGTGAGGTTTATGGATCGGGCTTTTTGTGCGAGAGATAGGAAACGTAGGACTAGGGTATGTTTTCCTGGGGCTGGGATAGGGCATGTAGCCGAGAGGTTAGACAGAGTTTTGTCAGGGGAGGGTACCAATCCAGTAGTGTGTCTTAGTGTGGGGGGAAACGACATAGGTAAGGTTAGGAGTGAGGAACTTTTCAAGAGGTATAGGGAGGCGCTGGGGAAGATTAGAGATAGGGGAGGGGTCCCGATAGTATGTGGTGTCTTGCCTAGAAGAGGGGTTGGTCGTGAATGGCTGTCCAGGGCAATTGCTATTAATTGCCGACTGGAAAAACATTGTGCAAACAATGGTTGGGCATTCATTGATGACGGGCAACGATTTTATGGCAACGACTACCTGTACTGTCGCGACGGAGTACACTTGTCTCGTGAGGGGGTAAAGACGTTGTCTGCATCCCTGGAGCGTGAAATTGTCACTCCGAAGGGGGGGTTTCGCCAGTAGAGAGGGGTCGGGGAAAATGGGAGTCAAAAAACAAGCAGGTCCTGGGAAGTAGTGAAACAGAAGTAGATAATGCTGAAAATATAGTTAGTCATAATAACAAACATCAAAGTAATAAATGTAAAACAGATAGAAACGGAAGAAATATATTGAGTGTTTATTATACTAATAGTAGAAGCCTGTGTAACAAAATGGACCAGCTCAGGGCCATTGTTAGTAAAGAGAACATAGATATAATTGCAATAACGGAAACATGGATAAATTCAAACAGCAAGCATTTTTTAGCAGAATTTCATATTCCAGGATATAACCTATTTAAATTTGACAGAGTAGGAAGGAGAGGTGGCGGTGTAGCAGTGTATATCAGGGTGTCATTAAAAGGCTGCAATAAATCAAACATTAAAACAAATAGCGACAATGAAAGTATTTGGGTAGAGATTGGTGAGGGCAGTGAATCCGTAGTCATTGGTGTTATATATAGACTACCTAATTTGAGTAGGAACGATGGTAAATTGCTATGGGAGGAAATAAAGAAGGCATCTGATAGAAACAATGTATGTATTCTAGGCGATTTCAACTTTTCAGGCATAGATTGGAAAAATCAACTTAGCGATAATGAATCTGAAGATTTTATAGAAGTAGTACAGGATAGTTTTATATATAAATTTATAAACTTGCCCACTAGAGGAAATAATATCCTCGATTTAGTTCTCAGTAATAATGAAAATCTAGTAAAAGATGTTGGGATTGGAGACGAACTAGGAAACAGGATCATAAAGCCATATATTTTAACATAATATGGGATGGCAGGAAGAAGGAAAGTTCGGCCTTGATCCCGGATTTTAGGAATGCTAATTACGGTAGCATAAGGAGAGACCTAAGGGATGACCCTATGGTCAAAAGATTAATCCCCCCCACACCTCCGGAAACTGTCAACTTAGGACGGGATAACCCCGAATTTAATTTAGCAGCTACTTATGAACAATTTATTGCGACAATCAATAATGCCCAAAATAAACACATCCCTAAAAGAAAATTCAGATCGATACGGAACCAACCAAAATGGATGAATAATAGACTCTTAGATCTTCTAGGGAAAAAGAAAGGAGTATATAGAAAAGTTAAGAAAGGCGAAAATCACTTACTTAGTTACTATCAGAACCTAACAAGACAGGTATAAACAGAAATTAGGAAAGCAAAGAGAAATTATGAAATCAAGGTAGCAAACGAATCGAAATATACCCCCAAAGCTTTTTATCAACTGTATAAATCAAAGGTTAGAGATACAATAGGTCCCCTTAAAACTACGACAGGAGAAATGACTGATGATGAGTTAGAAATGTGTAGTACGTTAAATAGTCATTTTCGCTCCGTATTCACAAATGAAAACC
>NW_024729984.1:0-24079 GCF_018991925.1 Homarus americanus | reverse complement strand
CTGTAATCCTTTTGCGCTACCGCTCACAGGATGAGTGTGGGGTGCACAATAAAGTAGCCGCTGTAAGCGGCAAAATCAAAATCAATCACTCTCCCTCCATGTTTTACTGATAATATAAATATGTATTTTGATCGGAATGGAAATAAACCACAGAAAAATATTAAATAATTTTGCCCAATGAAATTCTGAATCTATTATTGAATAAATAATGGTTATGAGCACACGTTCATAACTTATGTAAATTGTAATCCCATTTACTGTTTATCAAAACTTTTTAAATTAAAACGAGAAATACACAAAAACTACTCACATTTTTAGTACTTATTATATGTATGTCATATACTGTATGTTAAACGAATGAGTTTTAGGTCCATCAATATCACGTTACAATGTTTGACTCTAGGCACACAGCTTGACGCATGTTTTCCTTTTCGCGTAAGACCGTGTTGGAGGTGGATTTTTTTTTTTTTTTTGGTTAAGGTGGGGAAAGGATGGAAGTCATGCTGGGGCACCAGGCACAGCCAGACATGAGGGATGGAAAAGTCACAACATATAGTCGTGGGGGGAAAGGTTGGAAAAGAAGTTTAATGAGTTAAACAGAGGGGGACGACACCCCTTGTTTTTCATATTACAGAGTTTGTTGGCTAACTAAGCTAACCTAGGATTTAGGATGAGGTTGCACAATGGTTATTTTAGTAGACAATGACTCGATTGATTTTACAATTACAAGTTTATTAACATCTTATACTGTATTACGTTATGGACTCACTTGATTGTGACTTGTTAAATGTGAATTTATATCATCTAAGTTTTAATCTAAGGTGGATCACTGTGGCTAATCATCTATGAGAATCCCAACCACTAGTCATGATTACGCGATAAAAAAAAAGGGTTTTGATTCTTCGTTAGAGAATAAAACGTAGAACATTCCTCATCGGGAAAGTTGTAAGTCTCTCCATCTATATTCGATTTGCTATGCTTTGACGTGGGATAAAATCAAATTCTTAATTTTAGAGGTCGACGAATTACCCTGAAAGATAAGTTAGTAACCTGTGAACATGATGGTGTAGACAACTACACTATATAATTATCTCTTTTCAAGGCCGATGTCTATGTTATACATCCCTGCTAATATCAAAGGCGAGAACAAAGTCAACACAATTTTCAAACATCTCACATGTATATAGATAATCCCTCTTCTAACAGTACTCGCTTATTCCAAAACCTGCCAATGTTAGTTTTCATATCGATACAAATTTGCTAAATACGCGGCTACCATCATTATTTTTTATGAACATGATTTTATCTGAGAGTTTCATCGAATGTTGGAAATGGTTACAGGTGTGAAATATTTGTTTGTACTCCTTTGACGTAAATATGTAATGAAATGTGCAACAGTTATTTAATGTGTGTGTGTGTGCTGAATGACTGGTGACAACAAATTTACTGTGTTGAGTGGACGTGAGGGTAAAATTAACCTTTGTAACTTGAATACCGTTAATTAGTTTTATTGTTGTAACGTTTGGTGAGCACGTAGGTGTAAAGTCCCCTTCACTAGTATGCTTACTGGGGCTCGTCAGGTTTTGTGCAATGTGGCACCGCTGTGTTTGTTTACATTCGACAGAAAGGAAACTCGCAATAGTAAACATACTATGGAATGAAACTAAAACAATATTAAAACAAGTATCTCAATGCAATGACTTGAGAATGTTTATATGAAGAGTCCCTGTAAACGCAAGGGTGAAGGGGACTGTACACCGGTGTTCGACAATGTTTTCCTATTGATTGCAAGTTTATGTGCTATGTGATATAGTGTTAGTATACGATAATAAAGCAGTTCATGTATGCAAAAATTTTAATATTCACAATTCCATAGCAAACATTAATGGCGAATACAGTACGTCGGCGCAAAGAACTTAATTGGTCTGTTTTACTGTAGTTTGAATAGTTACACACTTTTTCATCTTTCACTGAATATGATTAGGCAATATCGAGTGTAAATAGATGAAGTAATTTTGCACCCGAATTTCGCTATGACACACCTCGGGTGCAGATAACAGTTTCACTCTCTGCACCTGATGCCCATGATGACAAGTTTCGGGTGCAAATAACGATTTCGTTATTTTAACTCGCGTGCAAATACCTTCGGCCACATCAGTTTTTCTTAGGCATAATAAAATATAAGTTTAAACATGTACGTGTTAATATATATCTTTCCAGTATATACACACAGTTGCGTAAATTATGACGCGACGATAACATCCACCAGCAACACATGTCTGGTACACTGGATTGAATTTTGCGAGTGTCAACAGTCAACGTAAAACCTTGGCAGAGCCATCTAGCGACTGCTCAACAAAATTTCAATCACACGTCGAGGGGTCTCATTCCTATTTTCCGTATAATTATAGTCTTTGCACACACAAAATATATACATTTTTGTCACGTAATATATATATATGTATATCAGTTGACAAATTCTTCCTGTTTTTACTCCAGACGTTAACCGGGGATAAAAGAAAAAACTATATCTAATAAGTTAGAGTACATGTATCTGTATGACTATTACTACACAAAGTGAGAAATTTTCCCCACAAAACAGTATTAACTCGAAGAAATTAAACTACTGTACTAACACCTCCCTTCAGATTCGTTTTATGTCGAACCGAGAATTCTAGTATTGAAATAATTTGTTTCTTTATATTTTTAATTGTGATTTGAAAGAATGTGACCTTTATTTTTGGGACAACTGCATATTCAAGGATATATAATCCCTTTAACACTAGGAACGACAAAGGAAAGGACCTTCCAAAGTGGGCAGGGCATTGAAGAGGAGGGAAAATGTGGGGTTAAAAAAAAAAGGTAACCTTTCCAAACCTATATTAACAAAATTCCTGCTTTATTTATCCGATGGAAGCGAATACACTGCTTCTGTAAACCTAGTTTCGTACACTGCGAATCGTGATTACGTTTACCAAGATACAACAATAATGACGGAAGCACACAACAAAACCTACAATAAATTGTGATAATACTCACCGCGATATGATCCATCCACGGGAACTTCACCGGAGGCCAATGTACTCACTCTGGTCGGCCACAAACCATCATCCTTCAATAGACAGCCCAGTCTTACACACAACACGGCTAATAATCTCTTGATATAATACACTGTAGACTTAATTTATGTTTGTCTGTTCACTTAACAACACAATTAGTTGTGCCAGAACTCACCCAACACAAAAACAGTGATGGTGGAGCGGACAGTCACACACACGTTGGGTAACTTGGTAAGTAGAGACTAATGTGAGGGTCTTTTTTCTCAGAATTACAGCTGATTGGCTCCTGCAAACCTGTCCGATTTCGTTCTGAAGTAATGATGTATTTCTAAATGAGTTTATTGCTAATCGTTGGGGTGACCGTTTCCAACGAGAAAAATATTTAGCTAAATTATATAAAAATACATATAGTTATTATATCAAAAATAAGCACGTAGGAAGTTTATCAGAAATCTTATACATGAATTAACTGTTAAACTCTGGTAGCAAATTCACGCTTTTAGAGGATGCATTTAATATACACTTATTGTTACCAACAATAAGTCACACTAAGACAAATTACGTATCAGTAATACTACATCATGCAAAAACTAACATTTTAAGAGATCAGACTCACATTGAAATATTACACGACCCCTAAAAGTTGGTGGGCGAGTGTGAGAGAATGGGGAGGTTGGCAGCTCGAACAAACAGCCCTCAGCAAAGGCGGGAAATATGAAGTTGTTCGCAAAACAATTTTCTCTTTCTCTTGTTCCCGAGTTCACGACAAGATTTCTTCAGTCAAAATTTCAGTTAATTTTGACATACATCTATAATATAGTTATATCTGATAATATCTACAGTTACAGCAAATGTGAGAATAAATATACAACAAATTTACACTCATCTCCCCTTCCCCACTGATAAACAACATAGGTCTACCTTTCCTTCTCTCTCTTCGTCTCATGTCCTGTACTTGTATTCCACCTCCGTATTCTTTCATGCCTCCAGTCACTTTCAACCTTTCGTAGTCTACGCCATTTATGTTCACGCCTTCTAAGTTACCCGGTTATCTCTGTATTTCTTCCCGCCGGGTAACTCTCAATTTTATATCCTCCTCCAAATGAATCTCTTCCTTCTGTACTTCACCATACCCACGTTATATCGTGACCATGCTTTAATCTCTCTCTCTCTCTCTCTCTCTCAGAAGATAATGCTGGAATATTATAAAACTGCCGCTAAGACTTTACTGACAACTTTATTGCATTACAGTATAATTCATCCCTCCATCACAATGACAGCGCCTTAGCCTCCCACAATCATTTCACTACCAGTGTTATCTTCCCCACTACTTTCATCTGAGATCAAGTTAATTACAAAATTTTCAAGCAAGTGAATTAGAGCTGTATCTTTGGCTCTACATTCATCTTCTATTTTCAATGTGTGTCTTATACAGTTTTGCCAATGCTCTGGGGTTGTGTTGGATTGCCTCATTTGTAATTCCCTCAACCTGCGGTGGTAAGGAGGTGGTCTGAGTAATTTGTGTCCGCTATTTGATCTATTTCATATTCCTGTTTTTCTTTTTGCTGTTTGCAGACCTGAAGTAATTCTACTTTTGTGAAGGAAGGATCATAACAGATGTTATTTGATCCTCGCCACTGCATTACTTCACACTTCTTGCTGCTACTCGTTGGTACTTTATTAATGATTTTAATGATCTTAACATCCTCCTTGGATGTTTTGGAGTAGTTGCTCTTTAAACCAGGCCTTAAACCGTTCATGATCCATTGAATCGTGGTAGTCACCCTTGGCTCCATTCTTGGACCTAAACATCAACAGAGCTCCGGGTATGAATCCCGGACGACCACCAGCATGCGCGATGATAAACCTCGCTCCTCTTCCTGATTTGAGTTTGGGTCCTGCTGATCCGTCATTCACAGACCAACACCGCTCAACACATTGATTCTGGTTGATCCAGGTTTCATCTAGATATACCTCTGGACGGGGATTAGAGCTTTCTCTGTTCTTTTGTATGTATCTGAGGTATTTGTTTCTTGCAGCTACAATGTCCACCTTCTCCATCAAGATTTTCCTGCCACTCTGTACTTGAACCCCAGCTTCTTTACTATTTTATAAAGTGAACTCTGTGACCCTTTAAAACAGGCTGCTTTACCCTCTCCAACAATGCTGACAGTGTAGGTAGTTCACATCTTTCATAAAACGAGAGGAGCTCTCTTCTGATGCATTCTCTATCAAAATAGTCAAGTTGTCCTACGACAGGTGAAGGTCTGGCACTTGGCGAACATATTACTCCGCCTGGCGATTTCTTTGCTTCTGCCTTGATTCTTTCCGCTGTGGTCATAGAGACCGGAGTTGCTGAGGCTGTCTTCTACACAACTTCTTTCTTCCATCGTTTCGCAAGAACCTTCTTGAGCAAAGAATTGGTGAACGTTCATGATGATATTCCTACTCTGATTTTTCTATCTGCTTGGGGAGTGTAGAGAGGATCTGCCAACGTCATAGTGTCGTTTATTGCCTCTGATGTTATGCTGGACCCCGACAAGTTGTTCCATACATTCCTGCCGACAACACCCGTTTAAATATAGTGCAACCAAAACCATAAATATATAAAATAAAATAACAAACGTAAGGTTTGTCCGGTAACTAAAGGGAATTTAGTGTTGCTTTTACATACCATATCCGGCAATGCTTATTCTAATAAAAAATTACAATGGAAAAGAGTTGTTTAGCTACTTGAATTGAGTATTAATATAGCAATTCATCGTATATTAACCATTTGACTGTTAAGAGATTTAATCACATAACTCAGCCAGAGCAAGGGAGATGGGGAGGAGGAGGTATGTAACTCCTCCGCTGGGCCCTCCTTCCTCTCGTAATCTCATTAGACATTCTTCATTCGAGCAAAGACTACGCTCCTGCTCGGTTGGGTGGCGGGCACTGGTAAACACAGCTGTGAGTGCTAACTCCCAAATTCGGGATGTTTTCGAGCCTATTACATTATCTGAAGGATATATAGACTTACCTACTTGTGTATAAGGACCTGTTTACCACACGAAAATAACTGCTCGGGGTCCCATCACTCCTGGCTGGGTGTTGTGGGATATCAACATTGCCCCATGGAAAGTGAATTATCGCTTAAGAACCCTACATGGAAGAGTAAAGAAAAGATAGTATTGGACGAAGTTGTTGAAGACCTTGAGTTGAGTAGTGATGAGTCTAATACGAGTGATGAAGCACAAGGGAAGTTCGAAAGCGAGAAAATACAGCTACAACAAGAGGTAGTGAAAAAGAAAGAAAGTTCTAAAAGGATGAGGGAGACAAGCTGACAAGAGGACAGTGAAAGCGGAGAAGTAAGAGAGGAGAAGAGACAAAAAAATCTTGGACAAAAAACCAGTGTGGGTGGTAATAATAACGGAAATAACAGAAAGGAGATAGTGGAGAATGGATCAAGAACAGAGCAAAGTATGGAATTTGAAGGAAGCAGACAAGAACACACACAAGGTAATGTTGGTCGTGTCAGGAAGAGATTAATTTTTCCACAGTCATGCCCGATGACCTTCCTTGAAAAATTAAAATGGGCAGTACAACTAGGACGGGAGCATCGCAGCTTTGAGCCTCTTTTGAAAGAAGGCACACACAAGCCTTATCTTACAGTGGGGACCATGGAGGCTGTGGAATTGTTGACAACTGTTGGGTACAAGGGATTACTGATGGTTTTGCCAGAGGAGAGCGACATACTACTTACAAAGGTTATAATCTTCAGGTACCCTGTAATACTAAATCCAGAATACTTATTGGATGACGAAAGATTTGTTTGGGTCAAGAGGCATTTAATAAGGGGAGAAGAGAGAAGCCAGGTTATTGCTCTAATGAGAGGAAAGGTTCCAGAGAAAGTGCTCATCACAGGAGCAGGGTATAGGAAGGTGGCACTATATGTGGAGGGACCAATAATGTGTCTCAAGTGTTGCAGATGGGACATAAGGCCTGGAGCTGTCAACTGGACCCACGTTGTAGATTCTGTGGGAAGAGGCACGAATCTAGCAACTGTAAGGACAATATCAATGCAGGAGAGAAAGTGAAGCCTTGTTGTTGTAATTGTGGTAAAACTCACAATGCTAGTTCAATTGCATGCGAGATGAGGCCAAGTATGAGAAGTGACCAACAAAGGAATTATTCAGAGAACACTGAAGAAGTACGCTGTGGTTTGACAGTGACAAGACAGCAGGAGAACACACAGACAGTGGAGACAGTGATCCCTGAGAATGCCTGGCATGAAGATTCAAGAAGGATAGGACTGCGATTGCGGCCGGAAGAGTTGTTGATGCCAGGAACAAACAGAGTAATAAACAAGTAGCAAGTGAGAGTAGTGGTGCAGCCCTCCAGGTTAGTGATAAAACTGTGCAAGAAATTCTGGGAGAAGAGGTGCGTAAGATGTTTCAGCTTTTGTAAAAGTTAGGTCAGAAAATAGAAGTGATGGAGAAAAGACTTGATACAGTGATAAATAAAGAAAGGGAAAACAAAGCTGTGAATATTGTAGAATTAGAAGGGAAAGAGGAAAGTGAAGAGCTCAAGCTTTTGAAAAATTCAGTGCTTAAAATAAGTATTACAGGGAAGGAGAGGAAATTAAAGGATTGTGTAGTGCAGGGAGCAACAACTGAAAGTTTTAAAAATGTGTTGGTAAAGTGTAAAGATGCTGATAAAGAAAAACTTTTGAGGAAATGGGAATCTGTGCAGGAGGATTGGGCCTTCTTAAAGAATCTGATTGGAAAGGATATAAAATGTGTAAATATTAATCGTGGATCTAGCTAACCTTAAGATAATGTCCTGGAATGTTAATGGTCTACGAAATAGAGTGACAGATGTACACTACTTTACCCTTAAAAATAATATTGACATAATTACCCTTCAAGAGACTGGAGACAGGAAAGGCGACCTGCTTAAACTGTCTGGATATAAGGGATTTCATCTCTATTCGGGTGAAGGTATAAGAGGGGTCTCAATATACATTAAGAATTCCATACCAGCAGAACTAGATGGAAGCCCGAGTAGAGTACAAGGAATAGAAAGTGTCTGTATAAAGTTATATTTGGAGGAAGGAGAATTGAACATAGCAAATTTGTATATTTCTGGAGGCTGTTTTGACCTCAACTTCTTACCAGATTACATGTTTTTGGACTCAACTTTGGCTGTAGGAGATTTCAATGCTCGACATCCAAGACTCCAAACAATGGTGAGAATTAATTGTAATGGTATAAAATTTTGGCAATTTTTACAAGATCACCCAGATGCTTACTTGTTAGGAAATGAGGAAGTGACTCATATTAAAGGAGGAAGGCTAGACTATGCTTGCATGATAAGCAGTCAGGGAGTCCAGGGAGAATGTGAGATGATAAGGGAGCTAGTCAGTGACCATTTTGTTGTGTATGTTCAATTACCATTAGGGAAGAGACAGGTGAGATATAGGAGGAAGAGATTGAAACTAAACAAGGATGACACAGAAGTGTTTACCCAAAATATAGAGAAATGGTACAGAAATTATACACAAGTCTGTATGGATAGCTTTTATAATGACTTAGTTGGTGAGATAGAAAGATATTTAACTAAGGCAACACAGAAAAAGATAAATGATAAGACACATGGGGCTAGGAAACACTGCTATACCAATGACCAAATGTTGAAGGGATGGACACAAATGTTAAGGGCAGCACATAAAGATTGGGTAAAGAATGGTAGAAGAGAAGAAGATCGGGAAATCTTCATGGATATAGCCAAAATATGTGGGCAGGCAAGGGAGAAATATTGGCAAGACTTTGCACTGCACATTGGGGAGAGTAAAAATCTCAAAGAAATATGGCAGGATATTAACAAAATTAGAGGAAAAAGGAGTAATTTTATTAGCCATCCTCATCCAGAGGAAGAACCTAATAAACTGGTTGACAAATGGGCTAAAGCTGCTAGTGTTGCCTCCCTGCCTAACAGGAAAATAGAAGCTTTAGATGAGTGGCAAAATGAAAGAAGAAGATTTATTTCATCAGCTCTAAATATTTGTGATGTAACATGTGTAGATATTACTCAAGATGAGTTATTAAATGCTGTTAAAAAAGGAAAATCTACAGCACCAGGCGAAGATGGTGTGACTTATGAAATTTTGAACTGCTTAGTTGGTATGAAAAATAGTCCATTATTAGATTTATTCAACATGAGTTATACAGAGGGTAGATTACCAACAGAATGGAAGAACGCGATAGTTATTCCTTTCCCTAAGGCAACTGGTGGATACAGGCCAGTGTCTTTAACATCTTGTTTTTCCAAGATGATGGAGAGAGTATTATTAAATAGGCTTGTATATATTGTGGGGGAAAATCTATCTTGTAATTTATTTGTTTTTTTGGAAGGGAAATGTACTTCAGACTGTGTTATAAAATGTTTATCAAATGATGCAGACAGATGTAGAGTTTTTGTGGATTTACAAGGAGCATTTGATAAAGCTCACAGTGAAGTAGTTATGAATGAACTGGCTGCTCTAGGGGTATCAGGAAAGTTGTTACACTGGATAGGTGACTAATTGCATGGAAGGAGAATCTGTGTATGGTATGAGGGATGTTTGTCTGAGGAAAGAGCACTTGAAATAGGCACTCCCCAAGGGGGAATAATGAGTCCAATGTTATTTAATGTGTTAATGAACAAGATAGCCTCACACAAATATCCCAAAGGAGTTGTAACCATCATTTATGCAGATGACATCATATTTCATGGAAACTCTGTCAAAAATTTGCAGATTGCATTATATAATTTTATTGTTCTTTCTCAAAAGATGGGCTTAGTTATCAATGAAGAAAAAACCAAGTGTGAATGTAAAGGAAGAGGAACTGAATCCGTTTTTCTAAATGGAAAAATTGTTGAGAAAGTGTCAAAGTATAAATATTTAGGAATGTATATTGGCTTTACTAGTGAAAGTAAAGAGGCAGAAATATATCATGTCCTCACTCAATGTAGAGCAAGATTACAGCCCTTGAAGGCTCTAGCATGTTGTGGTAAAGGTGCTGGGGTACCCATACTGAGAATGATGTATATTTCTACCATCAGATCACTTATAGACTATGCAGCACCTGTCCTCTCTTGTACTGGTGAAGGAAGGCTACGGAAGCTTGAGATCATGCAAAATGAAGCAATGAGAATAATTTTAGGGTGTCAAAAGAATGCAATGATTGAGATAATGAAATTGGAACTAAGGTTACAGAGCATTTCACAGAGGGTCAATGAAATTAATACAGTTGCAGCAGTTCGATTAATGAGAGGGAACAGTGGGGGTAAATTTGTACAAGATATAAATGATGGTTTAAAAGGTAAAAGGACCTTCTGCAGGCAAGGCAAGAGAGGATACATGAATGGATTAGTAAAAAAATGTAATCTGACACTCTGGTGTACAGCTGTTCAGAAGAGTTGTAAGAATCCACCCTGTCAAGAACGAGACGTAGAGTTAGACATAGTGCCTCTCACAATGAAGAAATCATTACATGAACCAGGACAGTTAAGGTCTTTATATGGGAATAAGATTAGTAATTTGCCTAAAATAAACACATTGCATGTATATTGTGACGGTTCAGTTATGTCAAGTGGCAGGGCAGGGTGCGGGATCCTTATAAGATAGTACACAGAACAAGGAAATGATGACATCAAAATTGGACTTCGGTTGAGCAGTTTTATTTCATCAACACAAGCTGAGTTATATGCAATGTTAGTAGGATTGGAAAATGTTGTAAAGAGGTATAAAGATGCATATTTTTTGTTGATAGTAGGGCAGCTTTGGATTCTTTGAACAGTGGGAGTCCAGTCTTTGAACACATTATTGGTTCATGTAGAAAATTAGTAAATACAATAAGGAAAAATGGCCATAATGTTCAATTTGTATGGGTCCCTTCACATGTGAAACATTACCACCATGTTCTCATGAACACAAATATCACATATGGGAAAGATGGAAGTAGGTGGAAAGATTCAGTGTATATGAGGTTAAGATTAGGATATAAATATTATTGGGAACTTGGAGCTGAGAGAAGTGAACAGAATAAAGAATGTAGAGTTTGTAGAACATCCAGATCCCATACCCTGCCACATTATATACTGGAATGCCCATTGCTTAATGTATATAGAAATGCCCATATAAATAATGTCCCCAAGCAAATAGAGCGGATGTTTAAAAATAGGAAAATAGATGAAATATTAAAGAAATATAGAAATTTTGCATCTAGAATATAACTATGTACTATAACTGATTATATGAAATATTAGGGATTTATGTGAGTCCTGAGAGGGACATTCCTGGACTGGGGTGGGGATGATTATGTCACTTCTAATATAAACATCTCCAGGAGTTAATGTTCTTTAAACACCTAAATAAGTGACATTTCGTGTGTTTACTTACAATTAAATAACTCAATGTTTTACCTTATTAATTTATACCTGATGTTATTCGCTCTATACCGGTACTGATTCTACCATACATCAATGCTAAATATATTTCAGTCTTATTTTATATTTTTCTGGAATAAATAATTTCTAATTTTTAATTGAGGAAGAAGTTGTGAGTATTACTTCCACGTCTTGGCCACCACATACCTCCCTCCTCCACGTCTTGGCCACCACACACCTCCACGTCTTGGCCACCACATACCTCCCTCCTCCACGTCTTGGCCACCACTCACCTCCCCCCTCCACATCTTGGCCACCACTCACCACCCTCCTCCACGTCTTGGCCACCACATACCTCCTCCACGTCTTGGCCACCACTCACCTCCCTCCCCCACGTCTTGGCCACCACACACCTCCCTCCTCCACGTCTTGGCCACCACACACCTCCCTCTTCCACGTCGTGGCCACCACACACCTCCCTCCTCCACGTCTTGGCCACCACTCACCTCCCTCCTCCACGTCTTGGCCACCACTCACCTTCCTCCTCCACGTCTTGGTCATCACTCACCTCCTCCACGTCTTGGCCACCACTCACCTCTCCTCCACGTGGCCACCACCACCTCCCTCCTCCACGTCTTGTCATCACTCACCTCCCTCCTCCACATCTTGCCACGCACTTCCTCCACGTCTTGGCCACCACTCACCTCCCTCCTCCACGTGTTGGCCACCACTCACCTCCCTCCTCCACGTCTTGGTCATCACTCACCTCCCTCCTCCACATCTTGGCCACACGCACTTCCCTCCTCCATGTCTTGGCCACCATTCACCTCCCTCCACCATGATTTGGCCACCATTCACTCCTCTCCTCCACGTCTTGGCCACCACATATCCCCCTCCAACACGTCTTGGCCACCACTCACCCCCCACTCACTTATGAACTTTGTCATTAACTAAAGCTCACTCCAGGAGTCTTAGCTGTAAGTCTCACAGCGTATAATCTTACATACAGAGGATAAGCCTTCAGCGTTACATAAGGAAGGTAGCTGTAGGCTTTCTTATTGACTGTTAAACATTTGTTTCCTGGTAAAACCCTTTTTTTTCATCTGTTTGACACATATGTTAATTTTGTTAAAACCAAGGATTATGAATGAAATATACAAGTAATCCTTCTTGGAAATTGATTCGAAAAACATTATCAAATACATAAATCATATTTCATTACGTGTGCTCGCTCAAAATGCTGGATATAATGTTCGAAATAAACAAATAAGAATGAATCGTTTTCTACATTTTCGCTAATTACCTGAATAGATAAATTATTAAAGTAAATATATCTGTCCAGGTATGTAAGAGGGACATCTGTGCGGCACAGTGCACACACAGCAGGTGTAAGAGTGTTATGTTCATACACATTAACTCAAGCGGGAAGCAGTTTACTAACAACTGCATTACCTAAATTGAGTGAGAAGCGGGGATTTGTGTTTGCGCCTTAACTAAAATGATCTTTATTCCTGGACTTTTTGCTACGAAAACTAAGACCTTCCTTAATAAATATATCGATCCTACAGGGGAAGTATTGTTATTTATAGTTTGTTTTGTGGAACGTTATGAAGCCCCTCTTAGTTGTGGCGACAACACAGGCCTCAGTTATCACCTTATCACCGCATTACAGTAATTGACTCCCGCATTTAAAAGATTACGTAGTTTAGTTATATCCAATATGTTTGTCAAATTAAGTGCTGGTGGTTAACTTTTGGCAAGAAGCCAAGGCATTAACTGATGGGCTGTGTACTTAGTCTTGTCTACCGTTCCCTCACCACCAAATTTATGGGTCTGTGTCCAGACAAGCTGGCGGGACACTAATGGTTTCCTCAGCTTAAAGTATTACCTATAAAACTGTCGGAGGTGTGGGAAGGTAAGTGATGGGTCCTGACAAGGTGTGAAGTATATGTCGACTGACCGACCATTCGACACTGAAAAACAGACATACTGTCAGTTACGTAATGACCCCAGATAAGATGTGCAATGTTATTCATAAAGACAAGTATTTACAGTTACAATGTTCAGTACTGTGTTATGATGAAATATTATTGTAAACGGAAATGCTCTTAAACAACATAAACTGTCTTTATTCGCTTTATGTACCACAAATACAGTAAGTCGTTTGTCGCTGACTATCAAAATGGATCATAAAAACAACCCCCAGATTTCTTCGTCTCTCAAATCATACATGGAGGGTTTTTTTGTTTGTTTTTTTGTTTTTTTTTGTTTTTGTTTTTTGTACGGGGATCAGCCCACCCGGGCACAGGTCACTGACCCACATCGGGACCTGGGGGCGAAAATATAAAAACAAAAACAAAAACAAAAACAAAAACAAAAATAATAATAATAATAATAATAATAATAATAATAATAATAATAATAATAATAATAATAATAATAATAATAATAATAATAATAATACAGTAATTCATAGTAAATAAAATTTTTAATCAAAAGTAAAATAAAATAATAATGATAATAATAGTAATAACAACCCTAATAATAATAATAATAATAATAAAGAAATACAAAGAAAAAAATCAATAGTGGGAAACGCTACACTACAGTATATGTATGTTGTGTTATCAAGTAAGAGAAACAATTGAGACCCTGCAATTGTGTGTAAATGAGGCAGAAAGTCAGATCAGCAACCTGGGACTTGGTCACAATATTCGTGATGCCATATGGCAGCAGGGTCTACCATTAGACAATACATTATGCTTCCAATATCTTCCCAGGCGGTAGTACCTCCCTGTTTGACAGCTGCCTACTACACTGTATATCTACTGCTCTCCTCGTATCTACTTGTCTTCTATCTGCCTCAATTATTCAGTCATCCTATTCCATTATCTCCATAATTTCAAACATCAACACAATCTCTGCTTTACTTATTCAGACATTTATCTCTCTACCAAATGATCTTTTAATATTACAGTCCTCACTCTGTCTTCTCTTGATCTTCCTCACCCGAACTTCAAGATAATTATTTCCAAGTTAGTTTGTGTCTTGTCATTCTATTATTGTAACCTCATGTTTCACATCTCAACATCAGACGCTGTATTAATCCTTCCACTATGTCCGCCCCGTTTGGTGTAATGTCATACAGATCCTGAGCTTTTACTAGACACAGCTCCAGTAACTTTAATATTTTTTCTCTGCATATGGCCCACTTTCCCCCGACAACAAACAACAGTTCATTCTTATACAGATGATTCAGCCCTTCTGACTGCCTCAGTCACTCAAAATAAAGTTTTCAGTGGTAGACAACAGACATCATCTCTTCCGGAGGATCTCGCTTGGATAGTTTAGTCACTAGTGGGATCTATCCACCGTTATTTCCATCAACGCAACTAAACTAAAGTACATTTCAACATTGATTTTGACATATCCATCAGGCCTAATTTTATGTCTTATTCAACCGGTAAACAGTTGGCAAGCGTTTACGTGAAACAGATGCTCACCCAGATTAATTACTGCTGTCATATGTGGGCAGGATGTGGTGTCGTGGCACTTTGTCACCACTACTTGGTGCAGAGCAGAGGAGAGCAATCAAATTAATCCACAATTATAACCTTACCCTAACACTTCCGGTACTACAGTGACATCTCCCTATTCTCTCTAGTCTATACAGTATATATTTTCAAAGTCGCTGTGTTGACGAACTACCGTCGATAGTGCCAGCATCTTGCACCATCTATCGGCATTTACCGTATCTCTCAATATCCGATATTCATATCCCGGAACAGCACTTCTTGGAACTCTCCATTTCACAATGTTTTTCCTATGTCACAGCTTCCTGGAGTTTAAAACATCTTGTTGCAAATGTATCTTCACTCTTTGGTGATGGGTCGCCTTGAAAACGATGCCTGTGTAATCTCTCCCTACACTTTCTATTTGATATTGACAGTACATATCCTGGAAGTAAACCGAATATAATCGCTATCCAACTTTTCCAACCTGGACCTCTCGAACGGACTTCACCTCCTGAATCTCTATCATATACTAACTGTAACTTGCAGCAGAGTAGTGATGTAAACAAACTATTGAATAATCCTTCTATCAGTTTTATGTTATTTGCTCTACTTCCAGAACAAACTTGCTCAACCACGACAGTTTCAGAGCCCTTCTCCCTGTGTGTAGTACTATAATACATTATGTACAAAGAGGAAACCTCAAATACATTTCCGTTCTTTATACCTCAACTGCCCACACCACCACTACCATTTCCTCCACCCACACCCTTGTATTCAGATCACCAGCACCGACAAAGTATTACCTCTCTCGCTGAACAACACATTTCAGCTCGATTAATCAAAGAGCTTGTTTTTGTGTTTTGTTTCATATTCTTCGTTCAAACTTACCCAACAGTTATTCTGGTCTCGATTTAGTCTATCTTCAACCTATTCCATAATGATCGTAAGCAAATTGATTCATATATTATCACATGTCTCCCTATCTGACCAAAACATTGAAGGTTGTTCTATCCCTCTTCTCTTGTCTATACCTAATAACAGCATCTCTCTCTCTCAGTATTTCTACCTCTCTCCTCCCATGTACTGTACACTACACTATCTTTCACCCTCTTATTCCGTCCAGCAAATTCGTCTCACTCACTGCCACCGTCCTGTATTGTAATGGTCGCCGTATATCATTGTAACCGATATTGCAGGAGCGTCTCTCATATTAGTCCCGAATTGCTTCTACATAGTCGATAACCTAATTTATCTAAATATAAAACATTGACAAAGAAGAGTTATCTTATAAGGAAAATAAACTCATATCTTCATGAGTAACATTCTCAATAAAAACACATCGGTAAACTTGCACCCAAACGAGGTACTAAATCAGTAAGTGGAAATCTTCACTTTTGATCTTTTGACCAAGAAATATAATTTTGGCAATGATAAATAATATATATATATATATATATATATATATATATATATATATATATATATATATATATATATATATATATATATATATATATATATATATATATATATATATATATATATATATATGATAACCACAAGGAAAGAAGAAAACACGAAGTCTGTACTCACCCTGAAGATGTGAATTAACGAAAGCGCTTGGGAACTTCGTGTTTTCTTCTTTCCTCAGGTTATCAGCATATACCAGATCACGCTATAATATATATATATATATATATATATATATATATATATATACACGTGGCGGCGAGTGTGTCCTCACTAGATGTGGTGTTGAGAATATCAACCTGGGATGAGAAAGATTTGTTGGTATTTAAATTTACAGAAAACGAAAGAAAAGATTGATAATATATGTATATTCAGGAAAAATAATAATAAGTGAATCAACTATATATTGATCAAATAAATGATGACGTGCTCTAAATTCTATTATCAGTTGATAGCAACACGATAGCCAACCCACAAATAAAATGTAAATTACATACGACATAAAATTTTGGATATTCATAAAACAATTTACATGACGTCAAAAGAGTTCTTTAAATTTTTTGTTGGACTGTAAAATGTATTTTGTAATTTGGCTTAAATTTCAAAGTGGATATATTTTTGTCTCTTCTGCTTAACAATATTTCCTTGTTGCTTTCCATTTCAACTTATAATTTAATATCTAGAAGATTCTTTAGACACTTTCAGAGCTGACTCACACAAGCAGTAAGATGAAAAAAGTCTGAAAAAAAGTTTATTACAGCTTAATTTTGTTCCTAATAGTTCTCTCAGAAAGATTTTGCCTCTTTGTTGTGTTATGTGTCGCCTCTTCTTACTCTCTCAAGTATTAACTGATCCATCATGTGTGTAGCATCTTGATGGGTCTTCGACACGTGGCGATTTACACGAGTAATATTTGCCTACACATTAAATTCTGTTCCGAGAGCAAAAAAAAAAAGAAAATTTTTCGTATAGTATCATTTTGTTTGTTATTAAAATATAAATCTATTTATACAAAAGATATGTAAATTAATTGAAAAATTATATCACTAATACTGAAGCAGTAGACGATTCGACTAAAAACTCGCCCAGTGATATTCAGGTGTTGTAATAATTATGTTAAGCTGATAGAGAAGAGCTGATTCTAAAATATACTCCCACAACACCTTGCTCCAGAGTCTAGTTTTACCTAACAGCCTCGACAACATAATCCAGAGACGTCCTCCCCCTTAGCACAAGTTGACGACCCCTTTGTTAACAACATTATCTGGTCTTTTATTTATGACATTCATTACTAAGATATTATACATAACATTACATAGAAAATACATCCACTTCCTGTAATACCTCATTGAGCTGATTAATATGAGGTGAATTACTACTTTTTATTCTCGAATATCAAAACTCAGAGCTGCATTAATAAAGTATATAACACATACCATTATGCGAGTTAAGGAACATCACCCAAGGGTAAAGATTGTAAAAAGCAACAACACATTAGACCAGCAGTTGTGTGTATCGTCAATTACCAGGCGGTGGTGGGGTAAAATTCTGCGGTTACCACACGCCAAGTTTCACTACCTTCCCCCCCCCTTTTTTTTTAAATATACCGTATACCGTATATATTTTTTACCTGTTACAATACTTCCCGAATACACACGCCGTTGGTCTTTATATAACAACAAGAAAAATCTGAAATGTCGAGTATAAAAGCTCCTAGGATCAGTACAGTATCTCAGTAGGCAGGTATGTATATGATTACCTTTACATGCATGTTTTTATTCACGTATCCGTACCGTATGTATAAAGTTCTCTATGTATTAATAAATTTCATCAAATTATCTCAAAAACCAACGAGTTTGTTTCAATAAATTTATGTATATTCGTGATGTAAGAGTTTCATGGGTGATCGGGATGTCACTCTCTAAGAATTGTAATATTTGTTTTTTGGCACTTGAGGGATGTCCACCGTTATCTAGGCAAATATTTTCATCATAGTTTCTTATACATGTAAATAGAAAGGTATAATATTTGACCTTATCTGCCAGCCTTACAATAGCCTCGTTATGTCACCCCTTTCAGGTGCACCAGAGCTCCTTATACCACTCCATGGTGATCAATTAGTGTGCGTGTGTACTTGATCTTTATCTTTAATTTCACTACTTTTAAACTTTTTACCTAACCTAACCTAACCTAACCTAACCATTGGGTACTTTTCATATGGCTTAACTATTACAAAAGAAAATTATTGATGGTGATCTCGGCCAATATTATGATGGGACGAAATCACTAAAATGGGCCGAGGTCACCACTGAATGTGGGCCGAGGTTACCACTAGATGTGACCCGAGGTTAATGTGGGCCGAGGTTACCACTGGATGCGGGCCGAGGTTACTTGGCCGAATTTACCATAGGCCGACGTCACTGGCACCCGAGATTGTGCTGCTGTCATCAACACAAGAAAACGCCTCAACTCTTGTGTATATGTAAACACTGATATTATGATCTGATTTATAATTAAACCTGAAATGTTGGATTGTTTAAGTTAAAAGAGATTTGTTAAACTATTATTTTTGGGGGGAAATTTAACTTAAACAAAGTGACATCGGAAAATTTGTTCAGACTTGTACCCAGAACCAGCAGAACCTGATGGTCAGTCCCCCCGTAAGGTCACGGTGTCTCTGTTATATACAGTTTGTAAGGTACTTATATATTACAGCTTCACTTCTCTTAATATACAGTATTGGTTAATGTATAAAAGCTATTTTATAATGAATAATTCACTCCTCTTGTATATCTTTGTCACTTATTTATTCTTATACTAATACAATAAGCAGAGCAATGAAGAATATATTTACTTTATCAGTAAAATGATTCCATTATAACCATACAGTAATTTAATAAGTCGGTAAATGAGGAAGTGAAATACTCTCTCAGAATTGTATCAACTTTATTAAGAAGTATTTAGTAATTGTTTTATAACGCGTGGCATCTCCGAGACCATCTATGTTTTCAATCCGTCGACCCTCTAGAAAATACTTTGTGGTTCCCCAGTTGAGAAGCTCTGGTAGAGAAGTTGAGTGATAGTGTAGACACCGACACAGACTATAAACCAGTTTAACATAATACAGATGGGAAGTATACATGATGAGACTAACTTCGCGATTACTAACACATACTTAAAAAAAAAATCATTATGGAGAGGAACTGTCCGGTACACGCAGTGAGTTTCATTTTGACTGATGTGGATGTGGGCGAACCTCCCATCACCTATAAGGCCATCAGTGACGGACACACCTGGTCTGGACTACTAATCAAAACAGCTTCTAATTTCCATGGTTAAGGATGCCTGATATTATTTCCCATTTGAAATATACTTAAATTTGGATTAATTCAGGTCATCGGACTTAAGTGACTTTATCTTATTAAATTATTACCATTAGCTACAACAACACGGAATGTACTGAGCATCAGGCGAGCTTCTATAGGTTTTTAACCTTATTATGCCCTCGTTAACTAGTGGGTGGAGTAAACCCGTACCCATAATAAAACACCAGTTTGATAAGGGAATAATGATCGTGTAGAGATAAATCTGTAATGTGGAGTAATCGCTTAATAGATGCTGTTTCACATGATATTTTACTTAGACTAAAATTATCACAACCATGAAACATCTGTACGTGTTACCAAGATTAATATACAAAGATAAAGTTCTATTAGAATATATCAAATATAATCCTCAAATTGTTTTCTATATATGTTTTAATGTAACCTAAAACTAAAGGGCTCATCAGGAAATACTAAATAACGTATAAGTATTTTTTCTTTACAAAACAAAAATTGAATCCCTATTTGAAAACAGATATCTTAGACTGACAAGGTGACAGTTGGTTGCCTCTATTCCGGGCTTTGAATGTTTACATATATTTGATCCTAAAATATGAGAGTAACATTTTTTTACCTAATCGTTATCAATTTTATATTATATGTAGCCCCAAAAAAGAGTATTTTTATTACCTGACTGTGGCTATAGCTCTAGTGTGTTTACTTATGTGTCACCAGAGAATTAGGCTAAGGTCTTGGGTGACTCCTCATACTTTACTTGAGCAAGAAATCTATTTTTTTCCCGAGATCGAGATTTTTAAAAGTTGAGATCAAGATCCTTCGCAATTTTAACATTTATGAATCATCTAAGGACTTGCCCGCCCAGGTAGCACTTGAGTGGCTAAACTTCAAATAGGATATTCTTTTGGTCGTGTTTATACAACTATGACTATTTTCAAGTTAATGGATGGCTGGAGGTTTAGTGTTATTAAAAAAAAATAACGGAAATATTTACCAACTAGTATGGGTATATACTGTACTGTACGTACTAACTACCAATGGATTTACATTACCATGATTATAAATTAAAATTCCGGACCAAACAGACGTACAACTTGTGATACCCAGACCCACTGAGACCACCACCATGCACTCCTCTCAAACCCAGACCTCTTAAAAGATATCTACCGCCTGAATATTAAAATATTTGTGAAACCTTATTTTGATCCCATTGAAAATTATTATGACATATACTCATAAGTTCCTAAGAATTACCAAATACCAATAATTAACTGTGCGACCATTACGACATGTCTATTTCAATCAATCAATCAAACATGTCGGTACAGTGATTTCAATGGCAACTATTAATTTACTAATCATTGTACTGAATTACGTAAGATTAGTAAGAATAAATCTTTTTTTTTGTCCTAAGGCTCAACAAATGGTAACGTCAATATAGCACCATCATTAAAATACAATATAGTTCTTTATTCTAACTCTCACTCACAGAATGTTTCTCCTACACAGAATGTTTCTCTAAAGCATACATGTTAATTGTAATTACTGTTATTACACTCTAAACTAATTGATAATAACAATAACTCCAGGTGTTACACATTACTGCTGTCTAACTAAATCTGATTCGTGGAGAAACGTAAGCTGTTCTGGGTGAGGGTTAAAACTCTGCCTCTCTCCCCGGGGGTGTTGTACAGTCCTGAGAGTGAGTTTCACTGCCTCCCTCCCTTATAGCTCTCCCTGCAGGTGCTGGGCGGCCGGCGGCATGTGTGTGGTCTGGTCGCCCGAATAACCGCACTGAGACTAACTGCTAGAGTTTGGGCAAGTTGTGAGGTTAACGGAGAATAACATGGGCTTCCTATTCTGGTGCCAGCGAGGATACATTACATACCTGGGTTATGAAGTTATGGTGTAGTAGGGAGAGGAGGGCTCCTGCCTGGTGAGGATATAAGCTAGGGAGAAGAGGTAGGTAGCCCGGGAAAAGGTATCGATGTGGATGCTATAAGTTGTGGGCGCCAGGGTTGTGCGCCAGTGTTCGTTTGGAAACTTATGCGATATTTTTAATTTAATTATACTCCTTGGCAGAAAGGGTTTAATTATAATTTATCATTGAAACTAATTGAATTGAAAACTATGAGGTTTGAAGTGATGAAGAACAATAGATGGTTAGATTTTGATGTCTGTAACTGCGGAAACCGACGTTCTTTTGTTTGAACACGTCAGCTGACACAGTGGAGGGTCGGACAGGGTGGAAAATCACAACGGACAGGAGAGTTAGAGCCACAGTATGTGTAAGGCAGCAGGGAAGGAGGTCTTATTTTTGTTTTTTAATTTCTGAAAGCTTAAGTTTTATGATGTGCTGTACCTACTTCATGGTGTAAAGCACTAATGTCTCAAACATAGTTAACTACATAATACACAAAGTTACAAATATGTACCTTACCCTTGCCATAAGAAAATAATAAATGCACCAGCGGATTTTTTATATTAAAAGTGTACTCATCTACACAAATTAATAATAACTTGGCGCTAATACTATCCCAGCAAATATATAGAAAAATAACGTGTTTACAGAAGCTTTCACAATTCATGTAGATGACGCAATGTACTTATTTGGCAAAGGAATGATCAAGAATAAGGAAATAAAATATCTGATCGTATGGAAACAAACTTCAGCTTTACAGTAAAAACAAAATACATTCCAGGAACAGTGATCCATTAAACTCAACACTGGTACATGGGGTTAAACACATATAACACACACACTCCATCTAGAGGCATGTAAGTGCACTGATCTACTCAATGGGCTTCAAACAAATGATTACGGTAAACTTGGTGTCCATTCAAATAACTTTACTAGACTGTTTACTGTGTACAAATTACACCTTTAATGGCCATATGATTTAGGGTCGCTGGTGACTCGTAGCCGTCCAGGATCAACATATAAATACATTTGCTGATACAGTGTGTGGATCAAAGTCTATCATGCAGTGAGTCTTAGTGAAGGCTCTTACTGGATGATGTTATTGCCCGAGTGTATAGAGTAACACTACATAATCTCATGTGTTCAAATATACATGAGTGCACATGCGTAAATACATACAGGAAAATTACAGTCACACTCACACACATACCTCCCTCTCTTGCGTCCTGACAAGTTCAAAAGTTCTTCAGTACATAAACTTCTACTTCGCTAAGCCAGTGAAATTTGATAATAACTTCCCTGATCAGAAGTATTTATACGCCTCTCGTAGAAAAAAAGTGCCCGATTAATGTTACACCAGTACCCCCACAAGTGATATATTCTGAAACCTATTCCTCGTCGCTAGAAACTTTTACAGGGACAAACTTAAAGGAGTTTGGCGATACAGTTCAGGTCAGAAACTTTTATACGTTACTGTTAGACGAAGTTAGGAGACGAAAATGAGTGTAGGAGGATGTACAAATAAATGACTATCTTCATACAAAATGTAACCTGACCTGACCAAACCTAACCTAACCTATTTAAAGTATAAATTAAACATCATATGGCAGTAAGCAAGGGCTGAAAAGAAATACACAAAATCTTACACTATACGAATTAATATTAAGTTGTAATAATAAAACCAAAAAGTTATCTCTATTTGACAAAAACGATTGATGATTTGTAAAAGCTTAAACTAAACAGGGATAATTGCCTAATATCGATAACTTCTATGTATTATTTTAAGCTTCTGAATGGCCATCGGCGATCATGTACGTCATCATATTAGGTATTAATGAATTGTGAAATGGAAAACTTAAACTAACTTAACCTAACATTAACAAATATTAACTAAGTGTTATTATTTTTTTTCGTTTTACATACAGGATAATCATCATGGGTGATATGATATTATGATGTATTCTGATAAAAAATGTAAAAGACGTAAGTTTCGGAGAAAAATAATTAAATCTAAAGTTACTCAAAACAACAGTAAAGATTTATACAGTTGAGAGGAAAACAAATAGCAGTAATAAGTACAAGTAATAAATAACTAAATAAACCCTGGAACTAAATATACTGTATATATTTTGATGTTCTTTGTCTTTTATACTATAGACTAACTGCAGTATATACTTATAACATTTAATCAAGTAGTATTAATGGTTGCCCCTCGTGTACGAGGATGGGCCGGCCCAAGGCGTGAATTTGTTTAAGGTGCAGAAGCTATAGTCAACACAACTACCACACCCTAGGTTAACGAGCTGCATGACCTAGTGTCAAGGAATAATCCAAGAAGACCGTACAACTCGCCAACTGCAC